>NC_135962.1:7932989-7993891 GCF_053455715.1 Rhinoraja longicauda | reverse complement strand
GTGACAGAAGACCAACCATCTCCTGCCACCAGCAGGCGTTTAAAGAGGCTGGTGATCTCAGGGGTTTGTGAGTGGAGAACCGTGGTGAATTGCAACGGCCTATCTGATATCTGATCTGTCCGTCTGTGACATGCCCCTGCTCTTTCTAATCCCAATGTCACCCCTACATTATAGTTTACGATTGCTTTGCAAGGTATGTTGGTGCTTTGTGTGCAAGTGGCTGCACTTCAAAAGATAAAACTGACAAGGTTTTAATGAAATTGATGACGGGAAGTATTGAGTTTGCAGGTAGGTGGTTGTCAGTGGAGAATTGCAAGACAGTAGCTCATCTGTTTCAATGCAGGCAAATATCTTGCCAATTAAAATCAAAGCCCGTGGCTGGGAAGTTGACATGAGCATTCATTGGATAGCATCTCATTCAGGCCTATTGTAAACGATTCTTCCAGTACAAATTGCAAATCTCTGAACAAAATGCTGAGAGGGCAGAATTGATGTGCAATTTATGAATGGAGCTGCAGCGGTAGAGTTACTGACTTACCGACCCGGTTCAATCCAGTCTACGGGTGCTGTCTGTACGGAGTTTGTACGTTCTCCCCGCGACCTGCGTGGGTTTTCTCCGGGATCGCCGGTTTCCTCCCACACTCTAAAGACGTACAGGTTTGTAGGTTAATTGGCTTGGCATGATTGTAAATTGTCCCTCGTGTGCGTAGGATAGTGTTAATGTGCGGGGGTCGGCGTGCACTCGGTGGGCCG
Source organism: Rhinoraja longicauda (assembly GCF_053455715.1). NCBI lineage: Eukaryota > Metazoa > Chordata > Chondrichthyes > Rajiformes > Arhynchobatidae > Rhinoraja > Rhinoraja longicauda. The sequence goes on along the minus strand of NC_135962.1, from coordinate 7,993,138 downwards.
AAGGGCCTGTTTCCATGCTGTATCGCAAAAACTAACAAAAATTAAAACTATCTGCCCCATCTCTGGCCTCTTGACGCTCTGCCCAAAGGTTAAACTTTACGCAGGCGAAGAATGTTTCTCGGGGAGGAGCTGGTTAGGACAAGTAGCCAAACTACTGCAATCATCTTCATGCAGACACAAGGCACTGCAGATCAAAGATAATAGAGCAGAGCAAGATAGACCACTCTGTCGAAATCACCTATACTGAAGTGTAGTACGCAAAGGAGCCATTTTAGTAGGCAAAGCCCGTCGTCTGTTATGCCTCTCGCAGTGTAATCAGTGTTTTGGGGGAACAGTATGTGTGATGATACCATTAAAAATGCAGAATATATCTCGTCTATCAGTTCACTGATTTTTGTTATTTTTCTTTTAAAAAGTTTCTGCAAGTTTCTGCCTACTAAAATGACGCCATAACATAATACGGTTGTTAGGGTCGAGTGGTCTATCTTGCTCTGCTCTATTAACTTTGCTGCAGATGCAGTTGTGCATCTGTGCCTGGAGGTGTTCGATTCTGCTGCCGTGAGTGGCAGAAGTGAATGGGGGAAGTGTCAGGCTTGTGACCGGTGCAATGTTAGATATTTACTGACTCTTTCTGCTCCTTGCTGATAACCTGCATGGTCAAGTTTATTGTCATGTGCTCGTCCAGTGAGGTACAGACACGGTGAAAATATCACTCGCAGCAGAGTCACAGGCACGTAGACTCAGACAAATGCACACAAAAAAATGATGTGTAAATCGCACATAAAATTCTGCAAGATGGTAAAAAGAAAAAAAAGACTGCAAAAAAAACAAAACAGGTCTTTCGTGCAAAACACAGTTAGAAAATTGCAAGTCCATGGTAGTGCAAGAAGTGACTCTTAGAATGGACTCTGCTATCTAATGGTCAGTATAACTTTGCTCCTTACAGAAGCCTGAAACCTCAAGAGAGAGATAGATTTAGCTCTTAGGGCTAACGGAATCAAGGGATATGGGGAAAAAGCAGGAACGGGGTACTGATTTTTGATGATCATCCATGATCATATTGAATGGCGGTGCTGGCTCGAAGGGCTGAATGGCCTCCTCCTGCACCTATTTTTCTATGTTCCATGTTCCTATGAAGCCCCTCACCGCCAGGTTTAGGAACAGCTACTTTCCTACAACTATCGGGTTCTTGAGCCAGCCTGCACAAGCCTAATCCTATCTCGACAACAGAACACGATGGAGCATCTCTTGCACTATCATGGACTTGTCTTCTAATTGTGTTTTGCACTAATATCTTTATTGTTGCGGTCTCGATTCATTTGACTGTTTTTGCAAAGTTTATGTGCAATTTATGTATAATTTATGTTTTTATTTGTTGTTTCTGTGCCTGTGATACTGCTGGGAACAAGATTCTCTTTGTACTTGTACAATAAACCCAAGATAGACACTGAAAGCTGGAGTAACTCAGCGGGTCAGACAGCATCTCTGGAGAAAAGGAATAGGTGATGTTTCGGGTCGAGACCCTTCTTCAGACTTAGAGTCGGGAAAAGGGAAAGGAGAGATATAGATGACGATGTAGAGAGACATAGAACAAATGAATGAAAGATATGCACTAAAGTAATGATGATAAAGGAAACAGGCCATAGTTAGCTGTTTGTGAGTTGAGAACAAGTACAGACAATGAGATTCGACATGGCGACTTTGAACCTGGTATGACTTGGTGGGGGAGGGATGGAGAGAGAGGGGATGCAAGGGTTACATGAAATTAGAGAAATCAATTTTCATACCACTGGGTTGCAAGCTGCCCAAGCGAAATATCAGGTGATGTTCCCCCAATTTGCATTTGGCCTCACTCTGATAACAGAGGAAGGCCCAGGACAGAATGGTCAGTGTGGGAATGGGAATTAAAGTGTTTGGCAACCAGGAGATCAGGTTGGTCCAGGCTCAATTTGACTTGACTGTCACCTAACTGAGTTCCTGGCATCATTTCAGCCTTGGTTCACAGGCTGGACTCTTGCCTCTAAATCAGGTCTGTTTATTCAAACCTTTTTCCATAGATTTGAGCACAAAATCTGCTTGGCCTGGGGAATTGTCCAAAGTCTGCATGACGAGAATTCAAACCAAGACCTCGTCTCCCCTTAAGGTGTGTGAAAGATATCACAGAATTATTGAGGCAGAGATTTCTCAGTGAGCTGGCCCACATTGGTGGTGAATCTGTAGAATTCCTTGCCACAGAAGGCTGTGGAGGCAAAGTCAGTGGATATATAGTTAAGGCAGAGATAGATAGATTCTTGATTAATACAGGTGTCAGAGGTTATGGGGAGATGGCAGGAGAATGGGGTTAGGAGGGAGAGATAAATCAGCCATGATTGAATGGCGGAGTAGACTTGATGGGCCGAATGGCCTAATTCTGCTCCTATCACTTATGAACTTTTGAACGTTTATCCAATAACGACTTCAATTTACATTGACATTTTTATGTGGTAAAACGTCTCATGTTCCCACAAAGGCTATCATACGAGAACACTGCACATCCAGAATCATAAAACAAATGATGTGGCCAATACCACATTTCTTTTTTGTTTGCATATTTTTGCAATGTCATTGCCACAGAGTGGCCTCTCGTGCCCACAGCTCAGAATGGTTTCTGTTTTTGCAGACTTATCCCTTCAGCTCCCGGCTCAGGCCTAACGCTATCAACAGGTTCAGCTGCTCTGCTTTCCAGCGCATGGTTTACATCAACCATGTTTATGTTACTAACCCAAACACTCATGGCTACACTTAACAGTGGTTCTGAAGATAGACACAAAGTGCTGGAATAACTCAGCGGGACAGGCAGCATCTCTGGAGAGAAAGAATGGGTGACGTGTCGGGTCGAGGCCCTTCTTCAGATTGATGTCAGGGGAGTGGGAGGTGCATAGATACGGAAGTGTCAGGTGTGAAAACAGGACAAAGGGAATGGAGATCAAGGAAAATGTAGAATAGATCAATGTTAGTTGGGAGAAGGTAACCACAATAAAACAAACAGAAATAAAATGGAGTCAGCGACAGTCAGACTGGTCGGAGAACTGGGAAGGGGGAGGGGATGGAGAGAGGGGGGAAAACAAGGATTACTTGAAGTGAGAGAAGTCAATGTGGGCCTAAAATTGTCGCGCTATCGTGTACTGTTTTGGCTGAAGTTCAGTCACAAACAAGATAACAAACGAGAGTTTTAGTATATAGATGTTATGTGGAATGTTTCTTACCCCTTACCATATCTATGCCTCATAATGTTGTAATCTCTATCTCTCAAGAGAGAGTTAGATTTAGCTCTCAGGGCTAACGGGATCAAGGGATGTCGGGAGAGAGCAGGAACGGGGTACTGATTTTGGATGATCAGCCATGATCATATTGAATGGCGGTGCTGGCTCGAGGGGCCAAATGGCCTACTCCTGCACCTATGTTCTATGTTTCTATGTTTCTATCGTACGATACAATACGATATGATAGAGCTTTATTTATCCCAGGAGGGAAATTGGTCTGCCAACAGTCATAAAAACACAACAAGATACATCAAACATGAAATTCGAGTGGAAAGTCCAGCATTGAGGATGTGAGGAGGGAGGGGGGGGGGGGGGGAGGGAGGGGAGTCAGTCTGCCCCATGACAGAAGGGGAGGGGGGGAGGGAGTTGTACAGTTTGGTAGCCGGTTTGATTGCCCCCCCCCACCCTCATTCTTCCTTTTCTCCAAGGAAAATAAACACAGGCTATTCTTACAAATCAAGGACTTTATCCCAAGCAGGCATCCCAAGTGGTAGATTTAGATTTTTAGATTTAGATTTTAGATTTAGATTTTGAGATGCAGCGCGGAAACAGGCCCTTCGGCCCACCAGGTCCGCGCCGCCCAGCGATCCCCGCACATTAACACTATCCTACACACACTAGGGACAATTTTTACATTTACCCAGCCAATTAACCTACAAACCTGCACGTCTTTGGAGTGTGGGAGGAAACCGAAGATCTCGGAGAAAACCCACGCAGGTCACGGGGCGAACGTACAAACTCCGTACAGACGGAGCCTTAGTCAGGATCGAACCTGAGTCTACGGCGCTGCATTCGCTGTAAGGCAGCAACTCTACCGCTGTGCCGCCCGGTGCTGGAGTAACTCAGCGGATCAGGCAGCATCTCGAGAAAAAGGATGGGTGACATTTCGACACTTCAGACTCAAGAAGGATCCCAGCCCGAAACGTCACCCGTCTCGTCTGCTGTTTTTTGTTTCTACAACAACCTGGTGAATCTTTCTGCCCCCCCCCCCCCCACCCCCCCCCCCCACCCCCCCCCTCAAGTCCAATCACACACTTCCTGGAGTGTGGCAACCAGAATTGTGCACTGCACTCCAGCTGTGATGTTTTATTGACGTTTTATTAACATGTATCCATAACCTCCCTGCTCTTATATTCTATGTAATGATCCTAACATTCTTCAGTTAAGACATGGACTAATCCCAACGACCCCTGAAGTCATCTGGTGTTCCTTGGCCGTGCGATGGAATGGTCTCAAAAGACTTTTGGCTTTAGTATGGAATGGTTGCATTGATCTTTGACCTGAGCTTGGGCTTGATCTCGTTGATCCCCATCTCTAAAATGGAAAAGTCCTGACATTCTCTGGCTGTGGAACAGAGCGATCCCACACAATGCGGCCATTGATTAAACTTAGTATTTGGCAAGATACAGGCCTCTCATTGCATAAATTAAGAATTTTCATAAAGTGCTTGGGGACACTTTGTCACTTTAACCTTGCAATATGAAGTTTTAATGGTCCATTTTTCTACAATTGGCTTTTGTTCAAGAAGCGTATGATCACTGGTCTGACAAATGGCATTTCTCCTCCACACCTCCCTCAACTCCCAGCTTCTACGTCTAAAGTTTCTCCTCATCTCGTAGCCGAACAGCAAGGGCTCTTTGGGCTCGAGGCACAAGGAACTGCAGATGCTGCAATCCTGAGTAAAACATCAAAACATGCCGGAGTAACTCAGCGGGTCAGGCAGCAACTCCGGCGGGAATGGACAGAAATTACCCAAAACATTGGTGTCCATTCCCTCCTCAGATGCTGCCTGACCCGCTGAGTTACTCCAGCACTTTGTGTTTTATCTCAGGGCTTGAAATTGGTGTGTCCCTCTGGTGCGGAATCAAGGGATACGGGGAGAAGGCAGGAACAAGGTACTGATTCTGGATGATCGTCCATGATCACAATGAATGGCGGTGCTGGCTCGAAGGGCCGAATGGCCTATTCCTGCACCTATTTTCTATGTTTCTACGCTCATTCCCTGTGGATAAGAAACGTATCTGATTATACTACTTTAAAGGGAGGGTGAGAAGGGACACGTAACCTAAATCATGTTCTAAAAGAGGTTGAATCCACTAAGTACGTGGCCTGTGTTTTTAAAACTCAACGAGTAGATCTGAGAGCTACGATTCATTGCCAATGAAATAAAACTTGTCTCCATATTATTCCGTACATTCAAACCCGTGAAACTCTTTCGTGATGCTGGAGCCACAGCTTTGAATTCTAGATCTGGCCTTGATTAATGGGATTAGCAAGCGCAGTGTGGATTGCAAGAGTACTAAAACTGATCCATGCTTAATATCAAGTAGAATCTACTCAGGATTAATGCATTAGCATTACTCATTAGCTAATTTAGACCTTGTTTTCTTTGTGCTGGGAATTCAATTACATACATGAGATGGATTTCACTTTTTTTCCGGCTGGATTTGGTTTAGAGTGGGGGATGAGCGGTCGGAGCGAAGTTCGGATGTGTCCGGAGCAATCCGCTCTTCCCTTGATTTCCTTAGTGCCCAGCCACATTCAGGAGGAATCTGAGCAAGTGGAATTTCTGGAAATGTTGGCTTCAATCTAGTGTTGCTCCTGCCCTCGGGCCCAAAGAAACAGTTCAAAGACTGCATCAGGGACCAACTCAGTCCCAGCCCCAAAAGAACTGGACACCCGTGCCTGTGTCAGGAATGGCCGGCGCACAATCACCAGGAAGGCAGGAATGGGTGACGTTTTGGGTTGAGACCCTTCTTCAGACTGACTCAGTCTCGACCCGATAAAGGTCACCCATTCCTTCTCTCCTGAGATGCTGCCTGACCTGCTGAGTTACTCCAGCATTTTGTGAATAAATACCTTTGATTTGTACCAGCATCTGCAGTTATTTTCTTATATCACCAGGAAGGCGGTCAGCAGTTTTGAAGACGATTGCCGGAACCAACTCGTTAGTGTTAGAAACATAGAAAATAGGTGCAGGAGTAGGCCATTTGGCCCTTCGAGCCAGCACCGCCATTCAATGTGATCATGGCTGATACACTCCCTCATCCTCTGTATATCTCCACCTCTTAGTTTAGTTTAGAGATACAGCGCGGAAACAGGCCCTTCGGCCCACCGAGTCCGCGCCGACCAGCTATCCCCGCACATCAACACTATCCTACACACACTGGGGACAATTTACACTTATGCCAAGCCAAATAACCTACAAACCTGTACGTTTTTGGAGTGTGGGAGGAAACCGAAGATCTCGGAAAAAACCCATGCGCTCACTGGGAGAACGTACGAACTCCTGAAAGCGCGGTAAGGCAACAACTCTGCCGCTGCGCCACCGTGCCATCCATGAGGTGTCTTCCTTGAGGTTCTATGTAACCTACCTCTTTGACCAAGTTTTTGGTTCATCTTCTCCAGAGGCCCCATGTCATACAGCATACTGCACAGAAACAGACCCTTAAGCTTCTCCTAGACGGATTCTGTCCTGTTTGCAGTTGGAACTAGTTACTACTCTGCTTGATATCGGTCAGGCCAAGGGCCCTGACCCGAAACGGCACTTATCGCTTTTCTCCAGAGATGCTGCCTGACCCGCTGAGTTACTCCAGCACTTTGTGTCTTATCTTTGACATTTGGCTACCTCTGCTCCCTGAGCAGCATGTTCCTCTTTCGGTTTCACTGCAAATATTGCAAAATTGATCAAAATCAAACTGATGAACGGCGAGACCAATGGATCCTCGTGCTTTACAGCGTTCAGCCCATCCACCCAGAGCCCAGCACACGTTGGTAGATAATTGCTAGATAATTGGAGGCATGAAAGAGAAAAGGTAGGGTGGCTCAGGGGCACAACTAGTAGAGCTGCTACTTCGGAAGAAGGGTTCCGACCCCGAAAAGTCACCTATTCCTTTTCCCCAGAGATGCTGCCTGACCCGCTGAGTTACTCCAGCATTTTGTGTCTACCTTCGGCATGAACCAGCATCTGCAGCTCCCTCCTACACATTTTGACTGCAGTGCTGCTACCTCACAGCTGCAGAGACCCAGGTTGGATCCTGGCCTCCGCCGCTATCTGTGTGCACTTTGCATATTCTACTTTTGGCCGTCTGGCTTTCCTCCGGGTGCTCTGGTTTCCTCCCATGTTCTAAAGGCACGTGGGTTGGTGGGTGAATTGTCCTCTGCAAAATGCCCCGTGTCTATTAATGCAGGGGGTGGGTGGGGGTGGGGGGTTAGTTGGGGGAGGTGTAGGTTTAATGCAAATGAATTGTCAGCAGGGAGTCAGTGGGCCGAAGGGCCTGTTTCCAGGCAGTAAGTCTCTGTGGCTCAATTTCCCAACAGTGTAGGTCCCATTGCATTGCGATGTTTTTGATGGAAGTCCATACTATCTTGGTTACCTCCAACCCTGAACAGCCTGTTCATCTGACTCCATAACCTGCAGACCCGACCTGTTTCAATTTCTGTAATAAGTTCTGTGTATGAAAGAACTGCAGATGTTGGTTTAAATCTTCAGTCTGAAGAAGGGTTTCGACCCGAAACATCACCCATTCCTTCTCTCCAGAGATGCTGCCTGTCCCGCTGAGTTACTCCAGCATTTTGTGTCTACCATAAGTTCATTAGTGATCGGAGCAGAATTAGGCCATTCGACGCATCAATCTACTTTGCTATTCAACCATGGCTGATCTATCTCTCCCTCCTAACCCCATTCTCCCCATAACCCCTGACACCCGTACTAATCAAGAATCTATCTATCTCTGCCTTAAAAATATCCATTGACTTGGCCTCCAATGAATTCCACAGATTCACCACCCTCTGACTAAAGAAATTCCACCTCATCTCCTTCCTAGACTCTCCCCCTAGTGGAAACATCCTCTCCACATCCACTCTATCTGGGCCTTTCACTAGTCGGTAGTTTTTCATGAGGTCCCCCCTCGTCGTTCTAAACTCCAATGAGCTGTCAAACGCTCATCATATGTATTCATGGGATCATTCTTGTAAACCTCCTCTGGACCCTCTGGACCCTCTCCTGTGCCAGCACATCCTTCCTCAGATATAGGGCCCAAAATTGCTCACAATATTCCAAATGTGGTCTGACCAGCGCCTTAGGGAGCCTCAGCATTACATCTCTGTTTTCGTCTGCTAGTCCTCTCATTGCGTTGGCCTCAAGTCTGTATCCCATTCTGTATTGTCCTGTTAACCTGAGTCTCAGGCTGCGTCTGCCTCTGTAAACTCTGGAATGAAAAGAGAAAACGCTGAAGGCATTCAGCAGATCTGGTGGCATCGCGGAGAGAGATATCAAGTGAATGTTTCAGGTCAAAGAACCACCGTGTACCTGCCTCTCTAATCTCCGACCTGATGTGCCAACATTCTTTGATGAGTGGCGACTATTCCTTATTCCGACGTGATTTATGGAACTTGGGAGAGCAGCCTCAGACAGTAAAGCCTCTGATCCCATCAGTAGAATTTATGGCCCCATTAAAGGAGAGCTGGCCCTTTGTCTGAGCCGTGTTGCGGATGCCAGGTTATTGTGGAATACCATTGCTGCAAGGTACGTCAGTCTGGTTTAAACAACTGCCACGTGTTGTAAACACCTCCGTGGCAAATCGCACGCAGATTTTGTAATGATGGGGAAAATGTGTGCAGTACTGTTGTACTGTAGGCAGTGGGGACGGGGACGGGGGGGTCTGATTCAATGGACTGAATGTAATGCTAACTCCAACCCCACGTTGAAAACCATCCCACCCACTCAGCATCAACTCTGCTTAGAAGGATGAGAGGAGATCTTACCGAAACGTATAAGATTATTAAGGGGTTGGACACGTTAGAGGCAGGAAACATGTTCCCAATGTTGGGGGAGTCCAGAACCAGGGGCCACAGTTTAAGAATAAGGGGTAGGCCATTTAGAACGGAGATGAGGAAAAACTTTTTCAGTCAGAGAGTTGTGAATCTGTGGAATTCTCTGCCTCAGAAGACAGTGGAGGCCAATTCTCTGAATGCATTCAAGTGAGAGCTAGATAGATCTCAAGGATAGCGGAGTCAGGGGTTATGGGGAGAAGGCAGGAACGGGGTACTGATTGAGAATGATCAGCCATGATCACATTGAATGGCGGTGCTGGCTCGAAGGGCCGAATGGCCTCGTCCTGCACCTATTGTCTATTGTCTATTGAATTCTTCAATGCCCTATTCTGTTCCTACCAGTTATTGCAGAGGAAAGACACAAAATGCTGGCGTAACTCAGCGGGACAGGCAGCATCTCCGGAGAGAAGGAATGGGTGACGTTTCGGGTCGAGACCTTTCTTCAGACTGAGAGTCAGGGGAGAGGGAGACACGGAGATAAGGAAGGCTAAGGTGTGAAAACAAGATATCAAAAGAGATGCGGTTCATGGAGAATGTGGAATGTTGTTACTTAGAAGAAGGTGACAACAATTCTTTGCCATAGAAGGCTGTGGAGGCAGTCACTGGATCTATATTTAAGGCAGAGATAGATACAATCTTGATTGGTACGGGTGTCAGAGGTTATGGGGATAAGGCAGGAGAATGGGGTTAGGAGGGTGCGAGAGAGATCATCCATGATTGAATGACGGAATAGACTTGATGGGCCGAATGGCTTTTCCCAGTTTAGACAGGTGGAGACGATGTTGAAAAAGACTGGAAAGTTCTCCCAGATGTCCTGGTCTGTATTTATCTTTCAGGCAATACCATTATATACAAATCGTGAAGTCTTGATCACGTTGTTTCTGTGGGATCTCGCTATTGATAACGTTTTGGCTGTGCTTGCTGCTTTACAACGGTGAATGCACTTCAGTTCAGACTCACAAAAAGCTGGAGTAACTCAGCGGGTCAGACAGCATCTCTGGAGGAAAGGAATAGGTGACCCTTCTTCGGGGCCTTGACCCGAAACGTCACCTATTCCTTTCCTCCAGAGATGCTGTCTGTCCCGCTGAGTTGCACCAGCTTTTTGTGTCTATCTTCGGTTTAAACCGACATCTGCAGTTCCTTCCGACTCAGTTCAGTGACAGCTCCTCAGTGGTGGGAGAGTAGTTGTGGTCAACCTGAGAGTATGAAAGCCGCCGTCTTCTTCATTCCTGTCCATCATCCATGTTTCAAATGTTACATCGCTGTCATCGTCCGTCCTGAAGTGGGAGCCATCAATAGACAATAGACAATAGGTGCAGGAGAAGGCCATTCGGCCCTTCGAGCCAGCACCGCCATTCAATGTGATCATGGCTGATCATTCCCAATCAGTACCCCGTTCCTGCCTTCTCCCCATACCCCCTGACTCCGCTATCCTTAAGAGCTCTATCTAGCTCTCTCTTGAATGCATTGAGAGAATTGGCCTCCACTGCCTTCTGAGGCAGAGAATTCCACAGATTCTCAACTCTCTGACTGAAAAAGTTTTTCCTCATCTCAGTTCTAAATGGCCTACCCCTTATTCTTAAACTGTGGCCCCTGGTTCTGGACTCCCCCAACATTGGGAACATGTTTCCTGCCTCTAACGTGTCCAACCCCTTAATAATCTTATATGTTTCGATAAGATCTCCTCTTGTCGAGTTCGACACTCTCATCCTTCTAAATTCCAGTGTACACAAGCCTAAGCCGCTCCAGTCTTTCAACATATGACAGTCCCGCCTGTTGTACTTCGTGGTCCGGTACCTGTTGTACCTTTAGTGACTCTGGACGGACCACAAGTACACGTGTATAAAAGGTTACAATGCTGGAGCTCAACTCCAGGCTGTTTATTCCGTGGTCATCTGGATCCAGAGTGACCACCCAATCACACCAACCTCTTATATACGCACTCCTGCACATGCAAACAAAGTAGTCCTTGGGATACACAAAGTAGTCCCAGGCAATATCACAACATCCCCCTTGTCTTATAAAAGAAATATATATATATATATATATATGTAACAACAAACTCTAAACACAAACGTTTTTTTGAAACACCATATAACATTAACAAATATCAACGGTAACGTGCAGGTTTCTCTTTACCTTTCTAGGCAAATCACCAAACCGCTGCCACCATGTTGTACTTCGTGGTCCGGTACCTGTTGTACCTTTAGTGACTCTGGACGGACCACAAGTACACGTGTATAAAAGGTTACAATGCTGGAGCTCAACTCCAGGCTGTTTATTCCGTGGTCATCTGGATCCAGAGTGACCACCCAATCACACCAACCTCTTATATACGCACTCCTGCACATGCAAACAAAGTAGTCCTTGGGATACACAAAGTAGTCCCAGGCAATATCACAACACCGCCATTCCGAAAATTAACCTAGTAAACCAACACTGCACGCCCTCAATAGCAAGAATATCCTCCCTCAAATTTGGAGACCAAAACTGCACACAGTACTCCAGGTGCGGTCTCACTCGGGCCCTGTACAACTGCAGAAGGACCTCTTTGCTCCTATACTCAACTCCTCTTGTTATGAAGGCCAACATTCCATTGACTTTCTTCACTGCCTGCTGTACCTGCATGCTTCCTTTCAGCGACTGATGCACTAGGACACCCAGATCTCGTTGTACGTCCCCTTTTCCTAACTTGACACCATTCAGATAATACTCTGCCTTCTTATTCTTACCATCACTTGTACAATAGATGATGGTGGTAGCAGACACTTAGCTCAGGACACTTCCAGTTTCCAGCCCCACCACATGGATGCTTCTGCTGTGGGGCCAAAGCCACAGTGATTTCTTTTTTTTTCCCTCCCTTTTCCCTTCTTTCTTTTCTCATTTTCCACCTGGAATCATCGCATCCCAATCAGAATTGAGCACTATCTACCCTCCCTGAGCATTCAAAGTCTAATTTCACTGTGTCCAGAATGAGAGTCGCGAGATCAGCGATCCCTGGGTGTGGGGCTAACACTTGCTGCCCCATTCGTCTCAGCTCCACGTCGCAAAGAGGAGAAATTGATCATTGCATTCGGGCCGCTAGATTTTTTGCCAATGAGTCTCTCAAGATGCTGGATAGACACAAAAAGCTGGAGTAACTCAGCGGGACAGGCAGCATCTCTGGAGAGAATGAATGGGTGGCGTTTCGGGTCGAGACCCTTCTTCAGACTGATGTCAGGGGAGTGGGCGGTAAAGAGATAGAATGTAGTCGGAGACAGTAAGGCTGGTCGGAGAACTGGGAAGGGGGAGGGGATGGATAGAGAGGGAAAGCAAGGGCTACATGAAGTTAGAGAGGTCAATGTTCATACCGCTGGGGTGTAAGCTGCCCGAGTGAAATATGAGGTGCTGTTCCTGCAATTTGCGCTGGGCCTCACTCTGACAGTGGAGGAGGCCCAGGACAGAAAGGTCATTGTGGGAACGGGAGGGGGAGTTAACGTTTTGAGCATCTGGGAGATCAGGTAGGTTTATGCAGATTGAGCGGAGGTGTTCAGCGAAACGATCGCCGGGCCTGCGCTTGGTCTCGCCGGTGTACAGGTATCAAGATGGTGGATGCAGTTTCAAAGGTACCATTTGCCTCAGGTACCCATTTTTATGCACAGGGAGCCATTTACTTCTAGACCCTTGATTGTTTTTTTGATTCTTTCCTCCAGCCTTTTCTAATGCCTTGCCTGCGATTATCTTGCACCACACCGGGATGGTGTGGTTTTGTGTTGTTCCAGGTACTGGGGTTACTGGGAGGAAGGCCGGTCCAGCTTATCTTAGATTGTGGGTTATTTTGGCACTGAGAGTCCTAGCTGTCAAACGGAGAATAAGTTACAACTTCCAAGCGTACCAAAACATTTCCGCTTTTTTCATAAAGGGGGAGAGGGGCCACATCAAAGGCTTCTTTGACGGTCTGAATAAGATGTTGAGGTTTTTAGTATTGAAGCTGGTCTCAACAGATACATGCAAGCATGGGGTGTTTTCGGGAGGTGAAGTGAACTGGGTTCTGTGATCTAATCTAGCAGGATACAACTGAACGCCACAGTTTTTATGGCCAATATTGGTCATCTTGTAAAAAAGAAAAAAATCTCCACAGCAACTATTTCCTTTTACTGTGCTGACAACATGTGTTTATCTAACACTTTTAAGGCAGTCCAGTATTGCATGCCACTTCAGAGGGAAATTACCGAACAAAATGTCGCATCTGGTCACTTAATATATAGGGAATGTCGTAGTTTGTCAAAGGCGATTTTAATTAAGTCTTAACTGAAAGTGGCAGAGGTTTAAGACAGGATTTTTATTATTATTTCTGCTGTCCAACCGACCACAGTGAGTTTCTGGGAACTGCCTAGTGGTCGCAACAGAGAATATAATGTGGAGTATTCATATAAATATATTATGTATTGCAGCAGTGACGAAAATCAAAGGGCATGTCTGGATCTACATTGGTTTGGGGTGTGTGTGTGTGTGTGTGTATATTGTTAGATGCTGTGTTGTGATGACTATCATCGCCAGGGACTATCACTTAACAAACATTTAGACAGGTGCATGGCTAGGACAAGTTTGGAGGGATATGGACCTAGTGCAGGCAGGTGGGACTAGTGTAGAAGGGCATGTTGGTCGCAGTGGGCAAGTTGGGCCGAAGGGCCTATTTCCGTGCTGTATGACTCTATTCATAAGTGAGTAGCGTGTATGTGTGTCAATTGGTGTCGTACGTCAGTATGTTTGTGTGTGCTTAAGCATGTGTGTTTAGGTATGAGCTGTCTATAACGTTACTCATGTTCATGCCTATATTCACCAAAGCATTCATGCATGCCTGTGCACATTATACATGCTTATATGGCTAGTTGTACAAGCATACTTGTGTGTGACGTTTTGTTAACTTCAGATCTAATCCAGGCAGTCGGTGGCTGTTGGACAAGAAATAGGTCCATTAAATAAGGTGGAACGTTAAAGCTCCAGACGTTTTCATAAGGAATTTACAATCACTCCAGCTTGTCTTTATCCTCAGCGGGATCGAGATTAGTGGGATGCATTTGCCCAAACTGCCCTGAATAATTCGAAATGCATGGCAGTTCTTAATCAATGCTTCAGTGGAGGTGTACAGGCAGGAGAAAATACGCACATAGAATATAGAACACAAAGAATCATACCTCTCGTATTTGCTTGTGACATGGAAGGAGGCCATTCTGCCCACCAAGTCAATGCTGGCTCTCAGAGCATTCCCACCAATACTCTGTCCTCATTTATTGTCAAGTAACCTATTCTGTTTTGCATCCTATCAACTCCCCCTGATTCTCCTGCTGTCTACCTACAGTAGGGTTACTTACAGCGGCTAACTAATCTATCAATCTGGTGAACCTTCTCTGTACTCCCTCTATGGCAAGAATGTCTTTCCTCAGATTAGGAGACCAAAACTGTACGCAATCTGGGATGTGGGCAAAACCCGGCACACTCTGGGAAACTCACGCAGCCACAGGGAGAACTTGCAAACTTCACACTGACAGCATTGCGGGTCAGGATCAACATGGTTTGTGAAGTCGTGAGGCAGCAGCTGCACAAACAGCGGAACGATTGTGCCACCCAGGGTATGAATATTTATTTCTCTAACTTCAAGTAACCCTTGCATTCCCTCTATCTCCATCCTTCCCCCGACCCTAGTCCTCTTGCTAATTTCACCGTTTGTATTCCTTTGTTATCACCTCGTCGCCAGCCAACAAAGGACCTTTGTGGGCTCCACCTCTCCTGAGTTATCCATGCCGGCTCTGTTCTGTTCCGCCCATTCCCATACCTCCGGTGTCCCCCTCCCTGACTCTCAGTCTGATGAAGGGTCTCGGCCCGAAATGTCACCTATTCCTTTGCTCCAGAGATGCTGCCTGACCCGCTGAGTTACTCTCCAACATTGTGTATCTGTCTTGGGTGCAGGTGAACCAGTAACACAGTGAGCAACTCCATAGGAAGGACGTGATTAAGCTAGAGGGGGGGGGGTTCAGAATAGTTTCACAGGAATGTTGCTCGGTCTGGAGGGCTCGAGTTATAAACATTGAATATGCTGGGACATATTCTCCCTGCATCGAGGGAGGCTAGATTTTAGATTTTTTTTTGCTTTCGAGATATAGCGCAGAAACAGGCCCTTCGGCCCACCGGGTCCGCGCCGCCCAGCGATCCCCGCACACTAACACAATCCTACACCCACTAGGGACAATTTTTTTTTTTAACACATTTGCCCAGCCAATTAACCTACAAACCTGTACGTCTTTGGAGTGTGGGAGGCTAAGGGGAGACCTTATAGGCGTTTATAACAATTATGAGTGGCATAGATAGTCACAGACTTTTTCCAGGGCTAAAACTGGAGAGTATAGATTTAAGATGAGAGAAAAAAAATTAAAAGAGATTTGAGGTGCAAGTGGGGGGATGATGGTGGGGGGGGGGAGTATTTGGAACGAGGTACCAGACGAAGTTGTAGAGGCAGGTACAATTGCAATGTTTACAAGATATATATTTGGAGATGTACATGGATAGGAAAGCATGAGAGGGATATGGGTGGAACACAATCAAATAGGCATGGTGCAGTCTACATCCCTCCACTGATGCTGCCTGTGCCATCTGCAGCATTCCTTTTTGTAGGGTAGACAGGCAGCTTGGCTAGCATGGACAGGTGGGGCCGAAGGGCCTGCTTCTGCAACATATAACTGTGAATCGAAACAGAAACATGCATTTTTGGGCCCCTGAACATTAATATAGCCCACGGATCATTTTTAGGGAGTCAATCGGAAAGTTTTGACACCATGGAATACTTTGCTCTCAAAGGAGTAAAGTCACAGGAGAGGTTTTGGGGAGAGAATTCTGGAGCATGGGATCCAGAATGTACAGCAGTTAGTGGCAGAGAAGGAGATGTGGGAAGGTGTGGTAGTGGGATGTCACAGGGGTCACTTCTGAGCCTTCACCTATTCACCTTAAGCTTCAAAAAATCAGCATATTAGCAATCAACATCTCAGCACGGTGGCACAGCGGTAGAGTTGCTGACTTACAGCTCTTGCAGCACCCGAGATCCAGGGTCAATCCCGACTACGGGCGCTGTCTGCACGGAGTTTGTACCTTCTCCCCGTGACCGCGTGGGTTTTCTCCGAGATCTTCAGTTTCCTCCCACGCTCCAAAGACGTGCAGGTTTGCAGGTTAATGGGCTTGGTATAAATGTAAAATTGTCCCTCGTGTGTGTAGCGTAGTGTTAATATGCGGGGATCGCTGGTCGGCGCGGACTCGGTGGGCCGAAGGGCCTGATCCGCGCTGTATCTCTAAACTAAACTAAATATAACTTTTCACATGATGATGCAAAGCCAGGTGGGGAAATGAATAATGAATCGAACACATATCCCAGGGAATATGAAACTTCAGGCAGTGGGCAGGGACAAGGCAGATGTGGGAATGTTTGAACTTACTCACTTTGATGGGGAAGTGTAGAAAGGTAACACACAGGTAGAACAAGCGATTTGGTGGATAAATAGGGCCATAGCATGTCAGTGCAATGGATGAACATCATAGTGGGACACCAAAGACCACTTACCCCACTGGCAACCCTCACCCTTGCTGCCAAATTCAATTGTGTCCAAATCCTTTGGTGGGGGCCGTGGTGGGTGGTGAGGGTAGCTGGGGAGTGGGAATGTTGGTGAGGAATGGCATCGGAGTCTTTCCTGTCATCGGAGTGGGGAGAAGGAATGTTTAGTTTAGTTTAGGCAATAGACAATAGACAAAAGGTGCAGGAGGAGGCCATTCGGCCCTTCGAGCCAGCACCGCCATTCAATGTGATCATGGCTGATCATTCTCAATCAGTACCCCGTTCCTGCCTTCTCCCCATACCCCCTGCCTCCGCTATCCTTAAGAGCTCTATCTAGCTCTCTCTTGGATTTATGGATTATGGATTATGGTTTATGGACACAGAACGGAAACACCAAGTCCGCGGAGGCCAGTGATCCCCATTACGCCAGCACACGCTACACACGAGGGACAATTTACCATTTTTACCAGAGCCAATTAACCTACAAACCTGTTTGTCTTTGGAGTGTGGGAGGAAACCGGAGCACCCAAACAAACCCCACGCAGGTCATGGGGAGAACGTACACACTCCGTACAAACAGCACCCATAGACAGGATGAAACCCGGGTCTCTGGCACTGTAAGGCAGCAACTCTACCGCTGCGCCACCGTGCCACCCTTTTGGAAAGTTAATTTGCACAATGGTCGATCATTACTGTGACTTCCATTTACAAGTCTATCCTTCACCTTCATTAGACAATAGACAATAGACAATAAGTGCAGGAGTAGGCCATTTGGCCCTTCGAACCAGCACTGCCATTCAATGTGATCATGGCTGATCATTCTCAATCAGTACCCTGTTCCTGCCTTCTCCCCATACCCCCTGACTCCGCTATCCTTAAGAATAATACTTAATATACTTATATACTTGATTGTATACATTGATATACTTAACTCACAAAGATCTGTTCACCTCAGTCAGATTTCCCATTCTACAATGTTATGTTTATGGTTTGTGCAGCATTGTTTTGGATACCTCCAGCAGAGTCCCAGAGATATAAAATTCTGCTAATAATTTAGATTATAGACAATAGACAATAGGTGCAGGAGTAGGCCATTCAGCCCTTTGAACCAGCACCGCCATTCAATGCGATCATGGCTGATCACTCTCAATCAGTACCCCGTTCCTGCCTTCTCCCCATACCCCCTCACTCCGCTATCCTTAAGTGATCTATTCCTTAGATCACTGCTGGAATGTTTTTAAAGTCATTGGGGTGCAAAAGCCAGGTTTTGTGCATTCAGTCTAATCCTTTAAGTCCTGCTACCCTCTGGGTTCATTGGCCAGTGTATCCCTCATTACATACGGCACCATATTTGATCAGAGATAGCAACTAATCAAAACTCGGTGTATCTGAAGCTGCGCTTCCTCACTCACACCAACCATTGGTGCCAAACGTCATCCTCATCCGCATGATCAGGCGGAAGGGAGAGGAGGCGAGCAGATAGCCGGGAGGGAGCAACTGCACACTGGCCAGCCTACAATCAGATCCACCTCTCCTCGCCCATGAAACCCGCTCTGTCACCAAAGCCCAGCACTGTCGCGACTCATTGAACTGTTAGAGTCATAGAGCCAAACAGTGTGGAAACAGGCCCTTCAACCCAGCTTGCCCACGCCGACCAAGATGCCCCATCTACACTAGTCCCACCTGCTTGCCTTTGGCCCGTATCCTTCTAGACCTTTCTTATGTATAGATATGTACCTGGCCAAATGTCTTTTAAATGTTCTGATAGTACCAGCCTCAACCACATCCTCTGGCAGCTTGTTCCATATATCTATGTGAAAAAGTCGTCCCTCAGTTTCCTATTAAATGTTTCCCCTCTCACCTTAAACCTGTGTCCTCTGGTTCTTGATTTCCCTACTCTGGGTAAAGGCTCTGTGCATTTACTCTGTCTACTCCTAGCTAGGCTGTTGCAATGCGTTGGATTGTTGAATTATTTTAGTGCTTGCAGTCTAGCTTTTAGTTAATAACTAGACCAAGTGGACCCGTTGGGCCCAAACCTCTCCTGCATTGGTGCAGCACCCTGTTCTCCCCCCCTCCCCTCTCCCTTCTCCCCCACTCCCCCCTTCCCTCCCTCCTCCCTCCTCCCCCTCCCCTCCTTTTAAACTTTAAAATGTGAATAACTTTAAAAATATAACACCGATTTCAATAAAACTACTTGCATTATCACTAAAGTGACAATGGTGAGTAAGGTGGGCCTAAAATTGTCGTGCTATCGTGTACCGTTTTGGCTGAAGTTCAGTCACAAACAAGATAACAAACGAGAGTTTTAGTATATAGATGTGTGTTGGACTGGCAGATTTATTTTCTCCTTTATATTCCAAGATTTTTATCATTAAGTACACATTCTGATTTATTTTCCATTGATCCGGAGTAGTCGACCTCACACATTGGTTCTATTTGTCAGTGTCTGTCCACTCCAATCTATCCATGCTTCTGTACCATTTCATTTTCCCATCTAACCAGCTTGGTTTCCCCGAAGTAGTTGTGTGCAAACTTGAACCTACTGCTCTCTATCACTTCAACCAACTTACAGTCATAAACAATGAAACATAGAAACATAAAAATAGGTGCAGGAGTAGGCCATTCGGCCCTTTGAGCCAGCACCGCCGTTCAATATGATCATGACTGATCATCCAGAATCGGCGGCAGAACGGGAATTTGGATGCAGCGCCGGAGACCCGGGTTCGATCCCGACTACAGGTGCTGTCTGTACGGAGTTTGTACGTTCTCCCCGTGACCTGCATTCGTTTTCTGCGAGATCTTTGCTTTCCTTCCACACTCCAAAGACGTACAGGTTTGAAGGTCAATTGGCTTGGTAAATGTAAAAATTGTCCCTAGTGTGTGTAGGATAGTGTTAATGTGCGGGGATCGCTCGGCGGCCCGGACCCGGTGGGCCGAAAGGGCCTGTTTCCGTGCTGTATCTCTAAACTAAACTAAACCAATTAGCATCCCTTTCCTGCTTTCTCCCCGTATCCCTTGATTCCGTTAGCCCTGAGAGCTGTATCCAACTCTCTCTTGAATACATCTGAAAAGCTGAGGCCGCAGCCCAGATGCCTGGGAACATTGCTTGTCACAGAAGTTTGCCTTTATTCCCACTCTCTCAGCAGCATCGAGTAGATATGAGTAGGAAGGAACTGCAGATGCTGATTTAAACTGAAGATACACACAAAATGCTGGAGTAACTCAGCAGGAGAAACAGCATCTCATATTTCGCTTGGGCAGCTTACAACCCACTGGTATGAATATTGAATCCTCCAACTTCCAGCAACCCCCACATTCCCTCTCTCTCCATCCCTCCCCCACCCAAGTCGCACCAGCTTCTCGTTCTCACCCAACAAACAGCTAACAACGGCCCGTTTCCTTTACCTTCATCACTTTTTTGCATATCTTTCATTCATTTGATCTATATCTCTCGACATCACCGTCTACATCTCTTGTTTCCATTTCCTGTGACTTTCAGTCTGAAGAAGGGTCTCGACCTGAAACGTTACCCATTCCTTCTCTCCAGAGATGCTGCCTGTCCCGCTGATTTGCTCCAGCATTTTGTGTCTATCTTCAATGTAAACCAGCATCTGCAGTTCTTTCGTACACTGTAGCTATGAGTGATTGTTATGGGACGAATGGTGGAGTTCACTCGCTCACCTCCAGCAATCTCTGACTGGTCAGCAAGCTGAGATATTGGCATCAAGGCATTGGTTTTCTTACGCATGTGCCTGCAATCTCATTGTCCCTTGGATATGGGACAATCAGCTAATACTCTTCCATAGCTCATGGATTGATGCTGAGGCTACTAACACCTACTACCACTACATTGGCTGAGATCATCAGATTGGCACCCATCCTGGACTACGAATCCAGAGGCACCAGCAGCTGGAACATCTGAAATTCAATTCATGTATCTGGAATAAAGGTTGTTGCTTTAGGCGATTGTGATTCCAGCAGAAAGCCCCACCAGGCTTACAAGCTCCCTTCAGGCATAGAAGGCTTCCGCAGTTTGCCAGCTTGATACCACCCCATACCCTCAGCAGTGCGGTTGAATCATAAATGCCCTCTGACGTGGAGAGCAAGTTGCTCCATTCAGAGGCAGTGAGGAACGTGCAACAAATGCAGGCCATCTGGCAAGCCGTCGACCGCTGTCCGAAGAGAGGACGGGGAATAATAGATCATGACTGCGAATAGATTAATGTGTTCGAGCAACAACTGAACTGAACAACAACGGTGGTGAAGCCTCGCGGGTCGGTCGGAGGTCGACGAGAGCGTGGGGGGATCGCCGTGAGGGAGAGGGAAGAACAATGGACAATGGGGATCCGGCGTGGAGAATCGCTGTGGGGGAGGGAGGGGAGAACAAAGGAGGAGCCGGCGTGCTTTGTAACTTTGTCAGCGCCGTAGGTGGCCGCTCTACGAAACGTATAAGATTATTAAGGGGTTAGACACGTTAGAGGCAGGAAACATGTTCCCAATGTTGGGGGAGTCCAGAACAAGGGGCCACAGTTTAAGAATAAGGGGTAGGCCATTTAGAACTGAGATGAGGAAAAACCTTTTCAGTCAGAGAGTTGTGAATCTGTGGAATTCTCTGCCTCAGAAGGCAGTGGAGACCAATTCTCTGAATGCATTCAAGAGAGAGCTGGATAGAGCTCTTAAGGATAGCGGAGTCAGGGGGTATGGGGAGAAGACAGGAACGGGGTACTGATTGAGAATGATCAGCCATGATCACATTGAATGGCGGTGCTGGCTCGAAGGGCCGAATGGCCTCCTCCTGCACCTATTGTCTATTGTCTATTGTCTATTGTATGCAAGCAAAGAATCTCACTGTGCCTTGTCACATGTGACAATAAAGTATTCCATTCCATTCCAACTTGAAGAACAACAACTTGTAGAAATAAAGAACTGCCGATGCTGGTTTACAAGGAAATCAGACTGAAGAAGGGTCCCGATCCGAAACGTCACCTGTCCATGTTCTCCAGAGATGCTGCCTGACCCCGCTGAGTTACTCCAGCACATTGAGAACATCAACTTGTATTTATAGAATGCCATTTTGTGCAGTAAAACTACCCGAGGTGCTTCACAGGAGTATTGCAAAACAAAACTTGAGATTGGAAAGATATTAGGGAGAATAAAAGCAAAATAAAAAGCTTGTGAAAGGGTTTGGTTAAAGGCTGTTTAAATGTAGGTGGTGAGGCCAAAGGAATAACATTCCAGAGATTGGGGGAATGACTGAAGATGTGGCTGCTAATTGAGGAGCAATGAGAATGGGGTGGGGGGGGGGATCAGGATTGAAGGGGCAGGAGTAGCATAATGATGGTAGGTTTGAGCGACACAGACTGAGGGAGGGCAAGGCGCTGGATGGCTTTGAAAACAAGGGTGTGGAGGTGCGGATTTTAAGGTTGAGCAATTGCCTCACGTAGAGCCTTGCAAGCTGGAGGTAGATTTGATCTGTTGCAGGGTTGGGAGAAAAACGTAACAGAAATGAAGGACGCAAGCCACCAATTTAGATGTGTGATTTATTTTTTAGAGATACCTTCCATTTCTGCTCCAATCTGTGCAGAATTTACATTGAATTACTTTTATCAACAACAGATTTTTAACCTGTTCCATATTGTCAGGACTAAAAGTGCAATTGTACGTGAATGAATCTAGGAGGTGCTCTCTATTCCCCTAACTTACGTAATTGAAATAAACTGTCCATGCAAACTGCTCCTTAATCCGAAAAATGGAAGCATGACTCTATAAATGCTTGGGGTCTGGGGAGTGTTGTAGAGCAGAGGGATCTAGGAGTGCAGGTGCGTGGTTCCTTGAAGGTCGAGTCGCTGGTAGATAGGGTAGTCAAAAAGGCTTTTGGCACATTGACCTTCATCAATCAGAGTATTGAGTGTAGAGGTTGGGAGGTCATGTTGCAGTTGTATAAGACGTTGGTGAGGCCGCATTTAGAGTATTGTGTTCAGTTCTGGGAACCATGTTATCAGAAAGATGTTATCAAGCTTGAAAGTGTGCAGAGAAGATTTACAAGGATCTTGCCAGGACAAGAGGATCTGAGCGACAGGGAGAGGTTGAGTAGGCTGGGACTCTATTCCTTGGAGTGCAGGAGGATGAGGGTGATCTTATAGAGGTGTATAAAATCACAAGAGGAATAGATGCACAGAGTCTCTTGCCCAGAGTAGGTGAATAGAGGACCAGAGGACAAAGGTGAAGGAGAAAAGATTTAATAGGAATCTAAGGGGTAACTTTTTCACACAAAGGGTGGTGGGTGTATGGAACAAGCTGCCAGAGGATGTAATCGCAGCAGGGATTATCCCAACATTTAAGAAACAGTTAGACAGGTGCATGGGTAGGACAGGTGTGGAGGGATATGGACCAAAGACAGGCAGGTGGGACTAGTGTCACTGGGACATGTTGGCCGGTGTGGGCAAGTTGGGCTGAAGGGCCTGTTTCCATGAGGTATCACTCTATGACTATAAATCTCTGACAGGCAACTTTCAAGTCTCTGGATCTATGAAGTGTGGCGCTCCACCAAAATTAAGATCTTGAAACAATTTATACAGGGGATTAGATGATTAACATGCTGCTTACAGGCTGCAAATTATGTTGGTGGACTCTCTCTCTGAACCTCGGAAAGAGGAGTCCCAATCTGGAGATTGTATTCCAGTTAAGGCCCGATCACAATCTTTTACAAGGACAAATAAGTGGATCACCTTCAAATCAATTAGTCTATAACACCCGGCAGTATTCTGCTTGTTTTATCTGTTGCCCTGATGCATTGCCATAAGTAATGGTAAAAAGGTACTTGGCACATCGGCTTTCATCAGTACTGGGTATACTGAGCATAGAAGTTTGGAGGCCATGTTGCTGTTATATAAGACGTTGGTGAGGCCGCATTTAGAGTGTTGTGTTCAGTTCTGGGCACCTTGTTATAGGAACGATGTTGTCAAGCTGGAAAGGGTACAGAAAAGATTTACGAGGATGTTGCCAGGACTAGAGGGTCTGTGCGAGGGCGAGAGGTTGAGTAGGCTGGGACTCTATTCCATGGAGCGCAGGAGGATGAGGGGTGATCTTATAGAGGTGTACAAAATCATGAGAGGAATAGATCGGGTAGATGCACAGAGTCTCTTGCCCAGAGTAGGCGAATCGAGGACCAGAGGACATAGGTTTAAGATGAAGGGGAAAAGATTTAATAGGAATCTGAGGGGTAACTTTTTCACGCAAAGGGTGGTGGTTGTATGGAACAAGCTGCCAGAGGAGGTAGTTGAGGCTGGGACTATCCCTACATTTAAGAAACAGTTAGACAGGTATATGTATAGGACAGGTTTGGAGGGATATGGGCAGGTGGGACTAATGTAGCTGGAACATTTTGGTCAGTGCGGGCAAGCTGAAGGGCTTGTTTCCATGGTATCACTCTATGACTCTAATGTTTGTCAAGTCAAGTCAAGTTTAGTTGTCACGTGCACATACACGATGTGCAGTGAAATGAAAGTGGCAATGCCTGCGGATTGAGCAAAAAAAGAATTACAGTTACAGCATATAAATAAAGTTAATACAGAGTAGACAAAATTTAGTCCCTGTAGTTATAATAGTTAACAGTCCCGATGGCCTGTGGGAAGAAACTCCGTCTCATCCTCTCGGTTTTCACAGCGTGACAGCGGAGGCGTTTGCCTGACCCTGGCAGCTGGAACAGTCCGTTGCTGGGGTGGCAGGGGTCCCTCATAACCTTGCTTGCTCTGGATCTGCACCTCCTGATGTATAGGTCCTGCATGGGGGCGAGTGTAGTTCCCATGGTGCATTCTGCCGAACACACTACTCTTCCTGTCCTGGGCAGAGCTGTTCCCAAACCAGACTGTAATGTTGCCGGACAGGATGCTCTCTACAGCCCCAGAGTAGAAGCAATGAAGGATCCTCAGAGACACTCTGAATTTCCTCAGCTGTCTGAGGTGGTAAAGGCGCTGCTTTGCCTTGCCCACCAGTGCGGCAATGGACTTTTTATTTTGCATGCTATCCAAACAGAACTGATACACTATATATAAATGCAATCAAGTCAAGCTCCGATACAATAGTTAGAGCAAAGGGGAAGATGCAGAGTGCAGAATATACTTCTCAGCATTGTAGCTGAGCATGTTCCTGAGTCTGGTGGCACGCACGTTCAAGCTTCTGTACCTGCTGCTGGGCGGCAGCAGGGAGAAGATGGTGTGACTGGATGGGACGTTGATTATGTTGGCTGCTTTTCCTAGGCAGCGTGAATTGTAGATGGAGTCATTGGTGGGAGGTCTGCTCTGTGTGTGATGGACTGGGCTACATCTACAACTCTCTGCAATCTCCTGCGGTATTGGGCAGAGCTGTTCCAAATCCAAGCTGTGATGCAACCCCACAGTGTGCATTCTACGGTGATCTGTAGAGGTTTGTAAGATTGATTGGAGACTTACCAGATTCCCTCCGTCCCCTGGGGAAGTAGATGTCTGTCACATCAACGTATGCTGGTGTGCTGGTACAAATCGAAGGTATTTATTCACAAAATGCTGGAGTAACTCAGCGGGTCAGGCAGCATCTCGGGAGAGAAGGAATGGGCGACGTTTCGGGTCGAGACCCTTCTTCAGACTGATGTCAGGGGGGCGGGACAAAGGCCCACCGGAAATTGGAGGAACAGCACCTCATATTTCGCTTGGGCAGCTTGCAGCCCAGCGGTATGAACATTGACTTCTCCAACTTTAGATAGTTCCTCTGTCCCTCTCTTCCCCTCCCCCTTCCCAGTTCTCCCTCTATCTTCCTGTCTCCACCTATATCCTTCCTTTGTCCCGCCCCCCCGACATCAATCTGAAGAAGGGTCTCGACCCGAAACGTCACCCATTCTCTCTCTCCTAAGATGCTGTCTGACCTGCTGAGTTACTCCAGCGTTTAGTGAATAAATACCTTCGATTTGTACCAGCATCTGCAGTTATTTTCTTACACTACCTGTCACAACAACGTGGTCGGTCCACGACAGATGATTGGTGATGTTAGAGTAACTTGAAGCTCTCAACCATTTCCACTTTGGCACGGTTGATGCCGATCGGGGCATGCACTCCGCCATGCTTCCTGAACACAATAACTAGCACCTTCGTCTTGCTGACATTGAGTGAGAGGTAGTCACAAAACGTTGGAGTAACTCAGCGGGTCAGGCGGCATCTCTGGAAAAAATGGATAGGTGCCCTTTCGGGTCGAGACACTCCTTGAGAATTATTGTGGAGGACATGTTGTCACCTGGCCTCACTGATTGTGGTCTGTGGATCAAAACATTGAGGATAACAGAGCATGGGGGTTTGCTCATTCCATTGGTCCAGGGGTTTGGAGATAAACACCGTCTGCTTTGATCTGTCGTTTTCACACCCTACCCTTCCTTACCTCTACTTTCCCTCTCCCCCCGACTCTCAGTCTGAAGATTGGACCCGAAACCCAAAACGTCACCCAGTCCTTCTCTCCAGAGATGCTGCCTGTCCCGCTGGGTTACTCCAGCATTTTGTGTCTTATCTATTCTGGAGATGGGTTTGGATGGGATTGTTACTTTGAAGGCGAAATCAAGAAATTGGAGTGTAGCGTTGGAGTTCTTGTTGTCTAAGTGTTCCGGAGATGGGTTTAGGGCCAGGGAGATGGAGGCAGCGGTGGGTCTTTTATGATCTTCAGCAAACTGCAGTGGATCACGGGTGGCTGGAGTTACTGCCTGCCATCACCAGTTAGACTGCACAGGTTTCTGCCCACATCCGAAAAGACGTTTAGATTAATAGATTAACTGGCCACTGCCAATTGCCTCTAGTGTTTAAGAAAATAACTGCAGATGCTGGTACAAATCGAAGGTGTTTATTCACAAAATGCTGGAGTAACTCAGCAGGTCAGGCAGCATCTCAGGAGAAAAGGAATGGGTGGCAGCATCTCAGGAGAGAAGGAATGGGTGGCAGCATCTCAGGAGAGAAGGAATGGGTCAGCATCTCAGGAGAGAAGGAGTCTAAGGGCTTAAGTGAGTGGTAGACTCTCGGCCGAGTTGATGAGAATACGGGGAGAATAAAAAAAATGTAGGGTTGGTGTAAATGGATGGTTGTTGATTGACAGTGACTCGGTAGGCCAAAGACCTTGCCTCTGTGCCTTATCTCTCTTTATGACTCAATGAAAACACTCAAAAAGTGCTTTCCAGCAGTAGAAATCTGCCACCTCTTCAATCTTACACCATTAAACCTTCAGGAGAGGAGAGGTAAGTGGTTGTGAGGGCAATTTGGAAGCAGGAACGGGAGTGCAAAGGAGTGCCATATTTAGTGATGTTACGGCATAGGTGATTTATGCACTCTTCTTCAGCCGAGGCAGTGTGTTTGCACAGCTCGGCGAGCGAGGATGGGTCAAAGCAGTAAAATGCCCTCTATAATTAGTTCCACACTTCCTGCTTGAGTTGCTGATCTCAATGGCAACATTCACAGGGCAGGAACCCACAGAGACCTAAGGGACCTCATTCACCTCAAAGTGACACGCATAAATAGCGTCCTGCAAAGACTTATTTAAATTTCCGCCGTACTATTCTGGTCATTAGTTGGTTTTAATAGCACAGTGGATACTGAATTTAAGTTTCCCAAGGGGGATGTTTTCACACGTCACATTAGCTATCATACGACCACTTTCTTGCCCCTAATACTTTGTTTCCGTGGGTTTTTTTTTCATTATCTGCCAACCAACTCTCTGGGTGAAAGAGTTTTTCTCATCTCAGTTTTAAATGGCCTCCCCTTTATTCTTAGACTGTGGCCCCTAGTTCTGGACTTTCCCAACATTGGGAACATTTTCCCTCCATCTAGCTTGTCCAGTCCTTTTATAATCTTTTAAGTTTCCATAAGATCCCCTCTCAGCCTTCTAAATTCCAGTGAATACAAGCCCAGTCTTTCCAATCTTTCCTCGTACGACGGTCCCTCCATCCCTGGGATTAACCTCGTGAACCTACGCTGTACTGCCTCAATAACAAGGTCGTCCTTCCTCAGAATAAGAGACCAGAACTGCACACAATACTCCAGATGTGGTCTCACCAGGGGCCTGTACAACTGCAGAAGGACCTACACTCAAATCCTCTCGTTATGAAGGCCACATGTCATCAGCTTTCCTCACTGCCTGCTGTACCTGCATGTTTACTTTCAGTGACTAGTGTACAAGGACACCCAGGTCTCGTTGCACTTCCCCTTTACCTAATCTGACACCATTGAGATAATAACTCCTTGTTCTTGCTGCCAAAGTGGATAACCTCACATTTATCTACATTATACTGCATCTGCCCACTCTCTCAACCTGTCCAAGTCACCCTGCAACCTCCTAGCATCCTCTTCGCAATTCACACTGCCACCCAGCTTTGTGTCATCAGCAAATTTGCTAGTGTTACTTTTAATTCTATCATCTAAATCATTAATATATATTGTAAATAGTTGCGGCCCCAGCACCGAGCCTTGCTGCACTCCACTCACCACTGCCTGCCATTCCGCCAGGGACCCGTTTATTTCTACTCTTTGTTTCCTGTCTGCCAACCAATTCTCAATCCATGTCAATACCCTACCCCCAATACCATGTGCTCCAATTTTGCCCACTAATTTCCTGTGTGAGACCTTATCAAAGGCTTTCTGAAAGTCCAGATACACTACATCCACTGGCTCTTCTTCATCCATTTTTCTTGTCACATCCTCAAAAAATTCCAGAAGATTAGTCAAGCAGGATTTCCCCTTCATAAATCCATGCTGACTTGGACCAATCCTTTTACTGCTATCCAAATGTGCCGCCATTTCTTCTTTAGCATCTTCCCCACCACTGATGTCAGGCTAACTGGTCTACAGTCCCCCATTTTCTCTTTCGCTCCTTTCTTCTCCCCATGACCCCTGACACCCGTACTAATCAAGAATCTATCTGTCTTAAAAATATCAATTGGCTTGGCCTCCACAGCCTTCTATGGCAATGAATTCCACAGATTCACCACCCTCTGACTAAAGAAATTCCTCCCCATCTCTTTCCTTAAGGAATGTCCTTTAATTCTGAGTAGGACCTCTAGACCTGGACTCTCTCACTGGTGGAAACATCCTCTCCACATACTGTTAAACATAAGCGGTCTGCACAGGTTATTCACCACATGGTTCAGTGGATTATTTTGGGTGGAAACCTGTGTGCTGCTGGGTTGTCAGATGAGAACAAAGTCAAATCTATTTAGAGGAAATGAAAGTACGTAGAGGATGAACGAGCCCGTAACCAAGCAGCATGACATTTGACATTTATATACTCGAAACTGTTCCCAAAAATAAATTAAATCAAAATCTTAATATTCTTTGATTTTGGTTCTTTAATGGAGTTTTTAGTGTCTAAGGTTCACACAACACAGTAGGGTCTGAAGAACTGAACAACTGAAGAAGGGTCTCAACCCAAAACGTCACCTCTTCTTTTTCTCCAGAGATGCTGCCTGTCCCGCTGAGTTACTCCAGCTTTTTGAGTCTATCTTTGGTTTAAACCAGCATCTGCAGTTCCTTCCTACACATCAATGGTATGTTACTCTGACGGCTTAGTTAGTGAGTGCTCGGGCAGAGATGACCCACACAGACCT
The DNA here is from genome assembly GCF_053455715.1 of Rhinoraja longicauda. Lineage (NCBI taxonomy): Eukaryota > Metazoa > Chordata > Chondrichthyes > Rajiformes > Arhynchobatidae > Rhinoraja > Rhinoraja longicauda. The sequence goes on along the minus strand of NC_135962.1, from coordinate 7,963,815 downwards.
GTGAGATCCCAAACTCTGCACGAGGCTCCATCAACAGGCTCACTTTGTCAGGACTGAGGTAGCGAACGATGGCTGGGGGGGGGGGGGGGGACGTAATTGCTCACCTCCATCCGACCAGAACGTGCTGGATATCAAGTGACAGCACCAGGCTCAGCTCTGCTTTCCTGTGGCACCCTGGTCCAGGATGACCTGGTGGCTTCAGAATGGTACAGGGAAGTTCCACAGAGTGACAAAACGAGATCCATGCAAAGCAGTCAATGGCAACCATTGCTGCATTGATAATTAGTTAGAAACTTCAGCGTCTCCTGTCTGTCTGAAGACTCACCATCAGCATCAGTCTGAAGAAGGGTCTCGATCCGAAACGTCACCCATTCCTTCTCTCCAGAGATGCTGCCTGTCCCGCTGAGTTACTCCAGCATTTTGTGTGTATCTTCGATTTAAACCAGCATCTGCAGTTCTTTCCTACACATAGAAACTTCTACATCTCCCCAACCCACTTCAATTTATAACACCTCGCCTGTCCCCTTTTCATTCTATGTAAGATGGAACTGCAGATGCTGGTTTACGTCGAAGATAGACACAAAATGCTGGAGAAACTCAGCGGGACAGGCAGCATCTCTGGAGAGAAGGAATGGGTGACGTTTCGGGTCGAGACCCTTCTTCAGATTCCACTGCTCCACTGCAAAATCTCCTCAAGGTATCCAGAGATGCATCAGTCTGAAGAAGGGTCTCGACCCGAAACGTCACCCGAGTTCTTCAGACCCTTCTCTCCAGAGATGCTGCCTGACCCGCTGAGTTACTCCAGCATTTTGTGTCTATCCCTTTTCATTCTATGCTTTTGCTCTGTATCTTTATTCAATTCTCCAGGCTTGTGCTGTATTCAAAACCCTAGCCTGCTTAACCCTTCCCAAGTCTGACCTTTACTTGCCGGTAAAAGAAATTTACTCTCTACAGCAAAGATTTTAAAAATAGTTTTACTACCATTGCCATAGATAGAGAACAGAAAAAGAAAAGCAGACGGAGGAACTCAGCAAGTGAGGCAGCGTCTATGGAGGAATGTTTCAGATGTAGACATCTCGACTGCTAGTTTCCAGCATCTGCAATCTCCTGTGCCTACTATTGATAACTATATTACCTTTGATGAAACTCGGGCAATAAATGTGGATGGTGTGAGTTTAGTTAAGTTTAGTTCAGAAACACGGCGCGGAAACAGGCCCTTTGGCCCATCGAGTCCGCGCCGCCCAGCGATCCCCGCACATTAACACGACCCTACACACTCGGGACAATTTTACATTTATACCAAACCAATTAACCTACAAGCCTGTACGTCTTCGGAGTGTGGGAGGAAACCGGAGATCCCGGAAAAAAACCCACGGGGAGAACGTACATACTCCGTACAGACAAGCACCCATGTACAGGAGTGAAACTGGGTCCCTGACGCTGTAAGGCAGCAACTCCACCGTGCCGCCTTAAGTCTGGAGTAAGACATGGAACTGCTCATCTCTACAGCAGTAATCAACAGGAACTGCTGTTCAGACTATTACCTGAATGGTGGCCGATTAGGAGAAGGGGAGATGCAACGAGACCTGGGTGTCGTGGTACACCAGTCATTGAAAGTAGGCATGCAGGTGCAGCAGGCAGTGAAGAAAGCGAATGGTATGTTGGCATTCATAGCGAGGGGATTTGAGTATAGGAGCAGGGAGGTTCTGCTGCAGTTGTACAGGGCATTGGTGAGACCACACCTGGAGTATTGCGTACAGTTTTGGTCTCCTAATCTGAGGAAAGACATTCTTGCCATAAAGGGAGTACAGAGAAGGTTCACCAGATTGATTCCTGGGATGGCAGGACTTTCATATGAAGAAAGACTGGATAGACTCGGCTTGTACTCGCTGGAATTTAGAAGATTGAGGGGGGATCTTATAGAAACGTACAAAATTCTTAAAGGGTTGGACAGGCTAGATGCAGGAAGATTGTTCCTGATGATGGGGAAGTCCAGAACAAGGGGGTCACAGTTTAAGGATAAGGGGGAAGTCTTTTAGGACCGAGATGAGAACGTTTTTTTTCACACAGAGTGGTGAATCTGTGGAATTCTCTGCCACAGAAGGTAGTTGAGGCCAGTTCATTGGCTATATTTAAGAGGGAGTTAGATGTGGCCCTTGTGGCTAAAGGGATCAGGGGGTATGGAGAGAAGGCAGGTACAGGTTACTGAGTTGGATGATTAGCCATGATCATATTGAATGGCGGTGCAGGCTCGAAGGGCCGAATGGCCTACTCCTGCACCTATTTTCTATGTTTCTATGTTTCTATGACCAGCAAGGAGACAACTGGGTGGATTCCACAGTGGTAAAGCAGCCACCACTGAACATGTAATCATGTATGTGCTTCTCCAGATTACATTCGCAAAGGAAGCATTAAGTAACAGGTGTGTGGTACCCTGAAGCAAGTTAAGAATCGCCCTCCTAAAGCACATCTTGCCTTGCAAAATATCCTTGCCACGTAGCATTCCCCCTAGGTAAAAATGGTGGATTCTAAGAAGTTCAAAATGGACGCCACCTTTGTTTGGGGGGAAGTATCAGATATATATATATTAATGGAAGAATGAAGAAGTGAAAGGGGAGTGGTGTTAAAACAAATCAGGGTGTGAATTTTAAATGTTTTTTTCTCCCCTGTGTCACTCTGAACATAGAACAGTACAGCACAGGAACAGGCCCTTCAGCCCGCAATGCCTGTGCCAAACATGATGCTAATTTAAACTAATCTTCTCTGCCTGTAGATGACTATATCCGTCCATTCTCTACATATCCCGGTGCCTATCTAAAAGCCTCCTCAGCACCACAATCAGATCTGCTTCCACCGACATCCGTAACTGTGCGTTAAACACCCACCATTCTCTGCTCTATTAAACTTTCCCCCTCTGACCTTAAAGCTATACCCTCTAGTCGTTGACATTTCCAACCTGTGGAAAGGGTTCTGACTGTCCACCCTATCTAGCCTCTCATGATTATATATACTCCTATCAGGTCTCCCCTCCATCCTCCAATGCTCCAGTGAAAACAATCCAAGTTAGTCCAGCCTCTCCTTGTAGCAAATACCCAGTACTCCAGGCTCCATTCTGGTAAACCTCTTCTCAACCTTCTCCAAATCATCCATGTCTTTCTCATAGTGGGTGACCAGAACTGCACACAATACTCCACATGCGGCCTAACCAGAATGTTGGAAACCAGGAGCATAGCTTCCACATTCTCGACCGATGAAGGCAAGCTTATCCCAGGCCTTCATTTACCACTCTGCCCACATCCAGCACCGAGGCCTGGGCAACGAGCAGTCGCGGTCCTGGCATTTCCACTGAGGGAGGGTCTTGTTCCAGAGGACCAGAAACCAAACTTAGAGCCCATCTCTAGTATTAACACGATTCAATGTGTCGGAAGGAACTGCAGATGCTGGTTTAAACCGAAGATAGACACAAAAAGCTGGAGTAACTCAGCGGGGTAGGCAGCATCTCTGGAGAGAAGGAATGGGTGACGTTTCGGGTCGAGACTCTTCTTCAGACTGAAAGTCAGGGGAAAGGGAAACGAGAGATATAGATCACATTGAATGGCGGTGCTGGCTCGAAGGGCCGAATGGCCTCCTCCTGCACCTATTGTCTATTGTCTAAACCTTGTGAAAATGTGAATAATGTTCCATCAGCGGTAGATATCGGCTCAGGTTCTCTATTGCAGTGGAAGGAGTTTGAGAGCTTGCCTGCATAAGCTATTGTTGCATGGAAGAAGGATGTGGTTTGGTAAACACTGAGGCCTAGGTCCCTAGGTAGAAGGCCATTGGGCTGACCATCACACAGCCTTTGATACGAGCTGTGTCTCAACTGCACATAACATTGTCCTGGCGACACATTGTCTTAATTTGTGCTTCAAAAAGATTCCGAAAATCAGTGGAACAACAAAAAATAAAACCACAGGTTCTGGAAATCTATATACTAAAACTCTTGTTTGTTTGTGATCGAACTACAGCCAAAACGGTACACGATATCGCGACAATCTTAGGCCCACCTTACTCACCTCCGTCGCTTTAATGGTAATGCAAATAGTTTTATTGAAATTGGTGTTATATTTTTATAGTTATTCACATTTTAAAGTTTAAATCTATCTCCAAGGGAGGGAGGGGGAGGGGGGAAGGTGTGGGGTGGGGGGGAGGAAGGGGGTGGAGGGAGGATATGGGGGGGTTGAGAGGGATGGAGTGGGGGGGATGGGGAGGGGGAGGGGAAGGGGAGGGAGAAGGGAGGGTGGAGAGAGGGGGAGGGGGCAAGGGGGAAGGGGGGAGAGGGGATGGCTGGAGGAGAGGGTGCTGCACCAATGCAGGAGAGGTTTGGGCCCAACGGGTCCACTTGGTCTAGTAATGAAATGAAACTCACATGCCCTGGGATAGACAGAAAATGCTGGAGTAACTCAGTGGGACAGGTAGCATCTCTGGAGAGAGGGAATGGGTGACGAGACCCTTCTTCTGGGGTCTCCTGGGGATACTCAGCAGGTGTAGAAATCCAGGAAATACTCAGCAGGTGTGGGGAGAGAAACAGACTTAATGTTACAGGATGGATAGGAAATCCATAGTGGGCATTGAGTGGTAGTGATGATGCCCACTCTGGATTTCCTATCCACCCTTCAGATGCGAGAAGGGTGGAGGGTTCTGCGTGAAGGACTCCTGAAACACAAGGCCATACCATACTTAGCCTTGGCCAAAGCTGCCGCCCACCTTGGAGTTGCTGCCTGCCAACGTGGGCACCCTGGCGCTCACATCATTCCCCACTATAGTCTGGTGGTGCCCTCAGCCACACCTTCCTGGGAGCTTGTTGCTCCATGGCCTGATGTTGGGTTCACGAACTGTAAAAGGCCAGCAAGTTGGAGCTTGCACTTCTCACCCACCATCCTCATCCTTGGACACCTGTGCGTAGGGGAGAGGGCAGGGCCCGAAGATGTCCTGGTTGGGTTTCTCCTGGGCCTGGCCAAGCTGGCCATCCACGAGTCACGGCGCCAGGCAGAAGTGGGCTCTGCCCGAGCCGGCTGCCCGCCCCTTTTCCAGGGTTACGTCCGTGCCCGGGTGTAACTAGAAAGGGACAACGCGCTGTCCACAGGCACCCTGGGGGGTTTCCGGGACCGTTGGGCTGGACCGGGGGGTGGAGTGCGAATGGGGAAATAGTAATTTGAGAATGTTTGTTTTGCTTGTATTGTGATGGGTTTGTTTAGAATAATTTAGTATCGTGCATATTATTGTAACTAGGTGAATAAATTATTTTTGGTTTAAAAAAAAAAGCAAGTTGGAGCTTGGAATTTGATTAAAAATATATATATTTTGCCCATCTCTGCAATTGTTCCGCACACAGCATTCCCGATGGTCTCAGTCCGGGGTGTGGAAGAGAGCATGGGAATGAAAACCCAGGCCACAAGTTGATCTGCCAGGAACGACAGGCCACAGACTGCCAGTTCCATTATTCCCTGTGGACTGGAACTTGCCACCACCTGGAATGCTGCAGCTGGTTGCAGATGTGATGCTTGTTCAGTGGATGAGGGGAATGGAATGCAACGATGCGTTGTAAGGGTGAACTGAAGAAGAGGGGGACGGAGGGCAGTGCGAATCACAAATGCCAGCGCGGAACAATTGGACTGAAGGGCCTCTGCACTGGAGAACTATGACACACTCTGCAAAGCAATCAGAGGAAGGAGGCTCGGGTGCAATGACATGCACGATTATAGGAGCTAATTGCTGGGTTGTTATGTGGAACCTGGCGATTTCTAACTGCAATTACACGCAGGATTGGCTGGGCTGGGTGTAAATCCAAGGAGGAGGCTGCACAGGGAAGCTGCAGCAGAGAGGAGAGTGTTTTATTTACAGACATAAGATAGTGCACGTGGTTACATGCACAATGTAATCCATGGCATCAGCTTAAGGAAGACCTGTAAGGCTAGATAGGGTAACTGTTGGTAACAGGGCAAGCACAGGAGGGAAGAGGTATACAGAGCAAGCACGTGCAAGAGGATGTGGTGTAAGGCCAGGAATTGGAGCGCTCTTACAGTGCAAGTACAGGAGGCTGTGGTGGTGTGTAGTGCAAGAACAGGCAGTCAGACTGGTGTGCAATGCATGAACAGGCAGGCAGATGGGTGTGCAATGCAAGAACAGGCATACAGCTGAGTGTGCAACGCAAGAACAGGCAGACAGACGGGTGTGCAACGCAAGAACAGGCAGACAGACGGGTGTGCAACGCAAGAACAGACAGACAGCTGGGTGTGCAACGCAAGAACAGGCAGACAACTGGGTGTGCAACGCAAGAACAGGCAGACAGCTGGGTGTGCAACGCAAGTACAGGCAGACAGTCATTGTCTGTCCTGCTGAGTTGCTGCAGCATTTTGTGTCTATCTACAGGCAAAGAAATGTTGGCTCAGCCTGTAAAGCTCCCATCCCTTGAATGAATGTAAAAGTACATGGATGAAGACAGGTGTGTGATGAAATTTTCGGTAGAAGGAGAGATGAGCAAGTACCAGAACAGGCAGGTGGGAGGAACCTGAACAGGCAGGAGGCGAGGTGTGGGGTAACAGAACAGGTGGGAGGAGGGGTGTAGGGTGATTTGACAGGCATGTGTTTCCTGTAGGAAGGAACTGCAGATGCTAGTTAACATTGATGATAGACACAAAATGCTGGAGTAACTCAACGGGACAGACAGCATCTCTGGAGAGAAGGAATGGGTGTCGTTTCGGGTCGAGACTCTTCTTCTGATTGAGAGGCAGGGGAGAGGGAGACACAGAGATACAAAAGTGTAAGGTGTGAAAACAAAATATCAAAGGGGATGGGGGTCAAGGAAAATGTAGAGTTGATCATTGGCAGCTAGGAGAAGGTTACAACAAAGCAAAGAGGTAAAAATTTAATTAGGGACAGCCAGACTGGTCGGGGAACTAGGAAGGGGGAGGGATGGAGAGAGGTAAAGCAAGGGTTACTTGAAGTAAGAGAAGTCAATAATCATACTGCTGGGGTGTAAGCTGTTGCCTTGTAGTTGGCCCAACATTACACGTTGAGGTGATACTTTGACCAGGTGTGTATCCTAACCAGGAGAGCTCGTCTACTTACCTTCCACTCTGTTCATTTTTGCTTGCCAGTTTGGGAATGATTCCAGCAATGACATTTCCAATCACCTGACAGCAGACTTATATGCGGCGTGAGGTCTTTAGTCAGAGGGTGGTGAATCTGTGGAATTCATTGCCGCAGAAGGCTGTGGAGGCCAAGTCAATGGACATTTTAAAGGCAGAGATAGATAGATTCTTGATTAGTACGGGTGTCAGAGGTTGTGGGGAGAAGGCAGGAGAATGGGGTTAGGAGGGAGAGATAGATCAGCCATGATTGAATGGCGGAGTAGACTTGATGGGCCGAATGGCCTAATTTTACTATTCCTTATGATTTTAAGACACCGGTTCCTGTCTCACTAAGGAAAAGCTCGTGTGCTTGCATGTTGAATTTCATTACACATGTTGTTTACAAGGCGTAAGACGAAGATATGTAAAATTGCCCCTGGGCAGAATGTAGGGAGTATTATATCAACTGTGGCTCAGTAGCAACACCCCAGACTTCTGAGTCAGAAGTTGTAGCTTTCAAGTTCCTTTTCCGGAGACTTGAACAGGCAACTTAAGGGCCTGTCCCACTTAGGCGATTTTAAGGCGACTACCGGTGACTAGGCTGTCGCCGACAGTTTGCCGGGGTATTGCGGGCATGATCGTGAGGAGTCTTCCAAGAATCGTAGTGGATCTCAGCGCGTCGCTGAGGAATCATCCGGAGTGAAATTTCTCGGCGACAGCTGGCTTGTCGCCAGGTATCGTTGCTTATTGCGGGCGCTGTCGCATGCTGTCCCCAGGTTTGCTAGGTTCTCTTAGATGCATTTAGAAGCACATTATATTAAATTAAGTAAAGTCATTTCAAGATACCATAAAATACTTGTGTTTAACCAATTTATTTACTGTCAGGACATTTGACAGATAGATTGGACAGTTTGACGGTCATGTAAGCGCGGGAATTTTCACGATGTTTATGGCCATCAGCCATTACATTTAAAGTGGGCTCCCAACCCAGATATGCAACCTAGAAACCAGATATGCATCTCCTGTACATTTTCAAAGAATGCCCACACACTTTTCACAAAAATCCATTTAACCACTTTTAAAATTAAATTTCTTAATACTGCTATTAGTAAACTGGAAGTCAATCCAGTTTATTCCTTGTTACCGTGAAGCTTGGTTTTTAAGTAACCCATACAAGATGTTATAGTTCAAAACTCTCAAGTACTTACCGACTTGTCAGTGATTTCAGCGAAAATTAGGACGCCGGAGAAGCATTGACAGCGTGGGAATTTCGCGATGTTTCCGAAGACGGTGTAATCTCGACCTGACTCGGCATTGTCGTGGTCATTGTCTACGGGTAAAAGAAAATTTCGGCGATCTGCTACGACTTTGACAGTCGCCGGCAGTCGCATAAAAAATCGCCTAAAGTGGGACAGGCACTTTAGGATAATGTGTCGGAAGGAACTGCAGATGCTGGTTTAAACCGATGCAAGACACAAAATGCTGGAGTAACTCAGCGGGACAGGCAGCATCTCTGGAGAGAAGGAATGGGTGACGTTTCGGGTCGGAAGAAGGGTCTCGACCCGAAACATCAACCATTCCTTCTCTCCAGAGATGCTGCCTGTCCCGCTGAGTTACTCCAGCATTTCGTGCCAAACTTAGGTTAATGCTTCAGTGCCCAGCTGAAGGATTACAGCACCATCATAGGTGCTCTCTTTTCTATGTAACGCTCAGTTGAATAACCTACCTCTCCTCAGGCTGGACATTAAAAAAAACTCTGACTCTGTTCAGTCCACAACCAGGGGTCACAGTTTAAGAATAAGGGGTCGGCCATTGAGGACTGTGATGAGGAAAGACTTTTTCACCCAGAGAGTTGTGAATCTGTGGAATTCGCAGCCACAGAAGGCAGTGCAGGCCAATTCACTGAATGTTTTCAAGAGAGAGTTAGATGTGGCTCTTAGGGCTAACGGAATCAAGGGATATGGGGAGAACGGGGTACTGATTTTGGATGATCAGCCATGATCATATTGAATGGTGATACTGGCTTGAAGGGCCGAATGGCCTACTCCTGCGCCTATTGGCTATGTTTCTATTTCAGGCATCCAGACCAATATTAAACACAATCGACACCTTAAGAAACCAAACCTGGCTGCCGTAACTCTGCTGTTTGTGGCAGCTTGTTGTGCATAAAATGAGTGCTATATTTACAACCATTCGACTACGAAGCTGCTTCAGATTTAGTTCATTGGCCGTGAAGCCTTGAGGCAATCTTGATGTTCTGAAGGGCAAGTTCTTTCTTCAGCCTTTACACTTCTCCTGACACTCCCGTCGCCTGCAAGCAAGCAACTTTCCAGCGCAGATTTTGACTCCCAGAAGGAACATTCAGGCCAACTCCACGCACATCGCAGTGCTATCGTCAAGATGCCACCGTCTGACTTGAGAATGAGCAACGGTGTCCCGACCCGAAACGTCACCCATTTCTTCTCTCCAGAGATGCTGCCTGACCCGCTGAGTTACTCCACCATTTTGTGTCTATCTGTGGTGTAAATGCTTGATTGGTTGCAGCATTGCGATGGAGAAACAATTATTCAGAAAGGCTTTTCACTTCTCTTGTCTCTGAAGATGCACAAAAGCACTGTAGTGTTGAGAGGAACTGCGGATGCTGTTTTTTTCCCCGAGGATAGACACAAAGTGCTGGAGTAACTCAGCGGGACAGGCAGCATTATCAATCTGGCACCAGTCTGAAGAAGGGTCCCAACCCGAAAGGTCACCATCCTTTTTATCCACAAAATGCTGGAGTAACTCAGCAGGTCAGACAGCAACGCAGGAGGTTGTTCCGTGCCGAGACTTTAGCACGGAGAGCTTCAAGGTGTTGCTTGTAGATCAGCTGCCGATCTAGTTTCACCCCGAGATATGTAGGGAATGGGTTGTAGGGTAGGGGTGACCCATTGAGGGTGACGGTTAGCTGGCGTTGAGCTTCCTTGTTGTTCAGGTGAAAGGCCGTTGTGGTGGTTTTTGCCACACTCAGTTTTAGTCTGCAGGTCTTAAGGTAGCCCGTGACAAGTTCCATATCCGCCGAGAGCACATCCTCAACATTTGACCAACTCTTGTCCGAGTGCAGTAGGGCTAAGTCATCTGTCTATCCTTACTGGCGCGAGGTCGTGCGTGGCAGATCGCTGATGTAGAGATTGAAGAGCATGGGGGCCAGAACCGAGCCTTGGGGGACTCCGTATCTTAGGCGTCGCTTGTCCTCTGACAAGCCAAGGGTGTATAAGAAGATAACTGCAGATGCTGGTACAAATCGAAGGTATTTATTCACAAAATGCTGGAGTAACTCAGCAGGTCAGGCAGCATCTCAGGAGAGAAGGAATGGGTGACGTTTCGGGTCGAGACCCTTCTTCAGACTGATGTCAGGGGGGGCGGGACAAAGGAAGGATATAGGTGGAGACAGGAAGTTAGAGGGAGAACTGGGGGGGGGGGGGAAGAGAGGGACAGAGGAACTATCTAAAGTTGGAGAAGTCAATGTTCATACCACTGGGCTGCAAGCTGCCCAGGCGAAATATGGGGTGCTGTTCCTCAAATTTCCGGTGGGCCTCACTATGGCACTGGAGGAGGCCCATGACAGAGATACTGTCTAACCCACTGAGTTATTGCGTCCATCTTTGGTATTAACTAGTATCTGCATTTCCTTGTTTCTACAACAACAACTCCGTACCACCCTATTCTACAGGTGACCTGGGAGGACTTGATTATAGATATTGGGTGCCTCACACCATACAGAGGATGCCTTATTCTGCATTTCCCATCCACAAATTTAAAGATGGAATTGAAAATGTATTGGTATAGGTTTATTATTGTTTCAAGTACCAGGCAGATCAGACCGTGCATGAGCACAACAGGTAGTGCCAAAGGGAAAATAAACTGAGTACAGGTTATTGTGTGCAGGAAGGAATTTCAACGCTGGTTTACACCGAAGATAGACACAAAATGCTGGAGTAACTCAGCGGGCTGGGCAGCATCTGTGGGTTTTGGGTCGAGACCCTTCTCTTCAGAGATGCTGCCTGTCCTGCTGAGTTACTCCAGCATTTTGTGTCTATCTGGCAGGATATTGTGTTCCAGCTACAGAGAAAGTGCGGATGCAAATAAATGGCCTGGGTTGCAATCAGTTGGTGGACAGATTGAGAATTCATCCTTCGCAGTTGAGAGACCCAATCTGTAGTTTGATAACAAGATGATCTGGAATCTGGTGGTATGCGCTTTCAAGCTTCTGCCCGACAGGAGAGGGTGGGGGAGGTGGGGGGGGGGGGGGGGGGGGAGGGGGGAAGTATGAGTGATCCTTGATAATGTTGGCTGCTTACTGCCACGCGCGAAGTGTAGATGGAGTTGATGAGGGCGGGGCTGGATTGTGTGAGGGTCTGGGCTCCAAGCAGGGCTCTCTGCAGTTTCTTGCAGCTTTGAGCTGAGCAGGTGTCATGCCAAGCTGTGATGCATAAAGATATGATAGTCTCAATGGTGCATCTGTCAAAATTGATGAAATGGTCATGTTCATAAGAGGTAGGAATAGAATGAGGCCATTTGGCCCATCAAGTCCACTCCGCCATTCAATCATGGCTGATCTATCTCTCCCTCCTGACCCCATTCTCCTGCCTTCTCCCCACAACTCCAAAGACGTACAGGTTTGTAGGTTAATCGGCTGGGCAAATGTAAATTTGTCCCTAGTGGGTGTAGGATAGTGTTAGTGTGCGGATATCGCTGGGCGGCGCAGACCCGGTGGGCCGAAGGGCCTGTTTCTGCGCTGTATCTCTAAAAAAATCTAAAATCTAAAACCGCTGACACACGTACTAATCAATAATTTATCTATCTCTGCCTTTAAAATATCCACTGACTTGGCCTCCACAGCCTTCTGTGGCAAAGAATTCCGCAGATTCACCACCCTCTGACTAAAGAAATTCCTCCTCACCTCCTTCCTAAAGGAATGTCCTTTAATTCTGAGGCTATTACCTCTAGTCCTAAACACTCCCACTAATGGAAACATCCTCTCCTCATCCACTCTATCCAAGCCTTTCACTACTCGGTAAGTTTCAATGAGGCCATTGAACTCAATGACCTTCTAAACTCCAGCAAGTACAGGCCCAGTGCCGTCAAAGGCTCATCATATGTTAACCCACTCATTTCTGGGATCGTTCTCGTAAACCCCCACCAGACCCACTCCAGCTCCAGCCCATCCCTCCTCAGATGCGGGGCTCAAAATTGCTCCCAAACGTCATAGCGTCATCGGGGTTATAGGTGTCTAGGATATGTTTACGATAAATAAAGTTTGCTCTCTCTCATCTTCTGCTGAACTGCGTTTCTGTGCTTTTGCCCGTGCCTGCAGGTAGCGGGGTAAGCCCTGACGGAGAAACGGGCTTTGCCACGGCAGCCTTGGGAAACACGTGGAGTCACAGCATCAACACCAGGCTGATCATGCAGTATCTGGACTACCACAGCAGGCAGGTGAGATCACACGAGCTGCAAGCAGGGGCGGAGGCGGTGGAAACAAAGCCGGTCTTTCAATGCGTGGGTTCTCACACCACGTTCAAAGCCTCGACCGCAGGGGGAGATAAGCTGGGGCAGTCTGCAGAGCTCCAATGAGCCGGCGCGGATAGCAGCTCCTAAGAATAGACTGCAATAAGCTGTAAGCCAGTAGCTGCTCAATCAGAGATCCTGTTCATCCACTTCATTCGTACCACACAGCAGCACAGTGATCAGGTGCAAGTCCCTGACTGATTGCTTTCATTCCCTTCTGAAAGGCCCTGCAACACAACACAAACTTACCTTCTGGATTTTAGTTTTAGTTTTTTAGTTTTAGAGATACAGCGCGGAAACAGGCCCTTCGGCCCACCGAGTCCGCACCGACCAGCGATCCCCGCACATTAACACTATCCTACACACGCTAGGGACAATTTTACACATACACCAAGCCAATTAACCTACGTACCTGAACGCCTTTGGAGTGTGGGAGGAAACCGAAGATCTCGGAGAAAACCCACGGGGAGAACGTACAAACTCCGTACAGACAGCACCCGCAGTCAGGATCGAACCCGGGTCTCCGGTGCTGTAAGGCGGCAACTCTACCGCTGCGCCACCGTGCCGATCTTAGAATGACTTGCAGTGATTTTAGAATAGGAGGGGGAGACGCGGGCATGGTGGGCAGCACAGTGGCGCAGTTGGTAGAGCTGCTGCCTTGCAATGCCAGGGACCTGGCTTCAATTCTGACCTCGGGGGCCGTGTGGAACTTACACAGCCGCCTCGTGACTGCGTTGGTCCTCCCATATCCCAAGGATGTAGGTTAACCAGCTACTGGGAATTGCTCCATGCAGTGTGGGTAAGTGGCAGAATCAGGGCGCAGTTGATGAGAGCATGAACGATGGGACTAATGTAGGATTGGTGTAAAGGGGTGCTTTATGGCCATTGCAGGCTGGGGGGGGGGGGGGGAGGAACCTGTTTCAGTACCGTGTCTCTCTATGACTGGCCTTCCTGTGCTAGCTCCAAATGTGTAGTATTCTCATCTGAGTCACCAGTCTGTGGGTTTTAGCCCCATCTCCACGACTGGAGTACACAGTAGTATGGAACTCCATTTCAGTGCCGAGACAGCTCTGTCATAGAAACATAGAAAATAGGTGCAGGAGTAGGCCATTCGGCCCTTCGAGCCTGCACCGCCATTCAATATGATCATGGCTGATCATCCAACTCAGTATCCTGTACCTGCCTTCTCTCCATACCCCCTGATCCCTTTAGCCACAAGGGCCACATCTAACTCCCTCTTAAATATAGCCAATGAACTGGCCTCAACTACCTTCTGTGGCAGAGAATTCCACAGATTCACCTGTCATCCCTGTTAGGTGGACTACTGTGAAGAGTAGGTTAACCTACTGTGAAGAGTAGGTTAACCTACTGTGAAGAGTAGGTTAGGTGGACTACCGTGAAGAGTAGGTTAACCTATGATGAGCGTTTGTCGGCACCGGGCCTGTACTCACTGGAGTTTAGAAGAATGAAGGGGGACCTTGTTGCAAAGTGAAAGGCTTGGATAGAGTGGATGTGGAGAGAATGTTTCCACTAGTGAGAGAGTCTAGGACTAGAGGTCACAGCCTCAGAATTAAAGGACTTTGCTTTAGGAAGGAGATGAGGAGAAATTTCTTTAGTCAGAGGGTGGTGAATCTGTGGAATTCATTGCCACAGAAGACTGTAGAGGCCAAGTCAGTGGATATTTTTAAGGCAGAGATAGCTAGATTCTTGATTAGTACATGTGTCAGAGGTTATGGGGAGAAGGCAGGAGAATGGGGTTAGGAGGGAGAGATAGATCAGCCATGATTGAATGGTGGATTGGACAAGGGGCCGAATGGCCTAATTCTATTCCTATTCCTTATGACCTTATGATAGGGGAGGGAGGTATGGCCCTGATTTGCCCTTTACCAGGCATTTCTGATTGCCATTATCAGCCCTTTATTCTTTACACACGTTTTACATTACAACCCTGATTCCACAATAAATCACTTGGGGTGTCCTAAGGTTGTGGAGGACATTACTTAAATTCTTCCTCTGTTATTTCAAAATTAAATGGGGAATAAATTGAATGGGGATCAGGAGGAGTTGGCTCATGTTGTATTGTATGCTACTTTTATTCCAATGTTGTCCTGACAACACTTCAATGATGTCATCTCTGGCTCATTTTCTGGCCATCTTGCCTCTGGGTCGGGGAGGTCGTGAGTTCAAATTCTGCGCTATAGGTTGGAGCACAACCTCAACTGCGAACCCAGTGCATTTCTGAGGGAGCGTTGCACTGTCGAAAGCAAGGCCCGTCGGGCAGGAGGTTGAACAGAGTCACTGGCTGCCTCGGGAGGTGGCTGCTGCAGATCTATGGCACTGCTTGAACAGCGGAAGGGATGTTCTCTGTGGACCAGCTTTTCTTTCTCCAGTGGTATAGCCTGGCCTGAGGCCATATCCCACAGCCTGCTGTTAGCACAGACAAGGAAGCATCATCTGCCTCTAGCTACCACATCCCTATCAGTCTGAAGAAGGGTCTCGACCCGAAACGTCACCCATTCCTTCTCGCCTGAGATGCTGCCTGTCCTGCTGAGTTACTCCAGCATTTTGTGAATAAATACCTATCCCTGTGGCTATCAAACTGTACAACTCCTCCTCCTTCTGTCGTGGGGTCGACTCACTCTCCCCCCCTCCTCCCCAATCTTTGCACAGCCCCAAACCTTTCCACTCATCACTTTACTGAAAGTGAATCTTGTATTTTATGAATGTTTTTCAGATCAATTTCCCTCCTTGGATAAATAAAGTTCCATCGTATCGAATTGTGTCACCTCATTTGGTCTCTCACTATCAGAGATACTTCCTTTGTTCTTCTCACCATCTTCCCCAAACCCCCCCCTTTTATCTGACCGGAAACAAACTTCTTTGTTTCTTCCAGTCGTGTCAAAGGTTCTCGGATTGACATTGAGACAATTAACCTTGTCTCATTTCCCAGACGCTGCTTTATCTGCTAAGTATTTCCAATCTGAAAACTTGATGCCTCTCTGACAATCCGTACTAAGCTTGGCTCTGGGGATTTGGGAGGAACTGGTGCTTGCTTCAAGCTCCACAGTGGACTACTGGAGTGTTAAATGGTCCATCATACATCCTGCTGGTGAAGCAGTTTTTTTATGGGACCATGTCCCATGTCTGATGGTAGTTGAGCATTTTAAATAGTGTTATTGAGATCACGGAATCCATCCTTTAGCAACGAATACCTCTCAAAAATTGGAAGCATAATCCTTGAGCAGAGTGCTGTTTCTTACCAGAAACACTAGGGTGTGCAGAAGTGAGGATGGAGACAGAGTGGTAGTTACAGGCTGAGTCAGTAAAAATCCAAGCAGACTTCAACTGAAAATACAAATGTCCCCAATAAAAGCAGGTTGCAACGACAACGTTTTGTGAAGGAAAGTTGCAGGATACAGATAGTGTGTGCAACTGGTTCCACTCTTTACAGCAGTGTGATCTGCAGGCGTTAGGAGGATCTGAGGGTGTGGCTGGGGAGTCGGCGATGGGGTTTGCAGAGGTGCTGGGGCCAGATGGGCCCACGACATTTAACAAACATTGCCGTAGTGTGCCCAATGTAAACAAGAAATATCCAATCTTCTGCCCAGACTCTGCAACCTTCTGGAATGGACTTTGAATTCTCCAACTTGTTTACCCGTGCCCTTTATCATCTGCTCTATCTTAAGATAGCTTCATGTAGTCTTTTGTCTTACACCTCACCCTGCTTTGAAAACTGCAAACATTACCCATTTTTGAGGAAGCTCAATAGTTTAGAGTTTAGAGATACAGCGCGGGAACAGGCCCTTTCGGCCCACCAGGACCAGCGATCCCCGCACATTAATACTATCCTATACCCACTTGGGACAATTTTTACATTTACCAAGCTAATTAACCAACATACCTGTACGTCTTTGGAGTGTGGGAGGAAACCGAGGATCTCGGAGAAAACCCACACAGGTCACGGGGAGAACGTGCAAACTCCGTACGGACAGCACCCGTAGTCGGGATGGAACCGATCATTGATTGTTTTCTCTTTCCACCGATACTGCTTGACTGGCTGAGTTCTTCCAGCACTTCTGTTTCTATTTCAAAATTCTATCAATTGGTTTATTCTGTTTGCTGTTTCTGTTAACTTCTCTGCTAGTTTAGTTTAGGGATACACCGCGGAATCAGTCCCTCCGGCCCACCGGGTCCACGCACATTAACACAATCCCCCACACACCAGGGACAATTTTTTCATTTACCAAGCCAATTAACCTACAGACCAGTACGTCTTTGGGGTGTGGGAGGAAACCGAAGATCTCGGAGAAAACCCACGCAGGTCACGGGGAGAACGTACAAACTCCGTACAGACGGCGCCCGTAGTTGGGATCGAACCCGAATCTCCGGCGCTGTAAGGCAGCAACTCTACCGCTGTGCCACCGTGCCACCCCAAACCTAGCATACCATACCAGTATTTCTTTATTAGTGCTAATCTCTTTTTCTTCACCTTCGCCTTTGGTTCTCTGGTATCTCAGAAGGCTAGGTCTTCCTAGGTGAAGAGAGATACAAATGATTTGTTTAATACCTCCGTTCTCTTTTCATTGCCCCTTGTAAAATTTCCTTTCCCTGTAAACAGATCACTAATTTATTTGCTCTGCTTGTCTATTCATTTTTATATACTTACAGAAGCTCCTTTAGGTTATCTTGTGTCTATTTCTCTGTCTTTGTCGATTTCTTGGTCATCCTTCAATGAAATCTAAAACACTCTCAATCCATGCACTCGATGCTTTTCCTGCAAACTTTAAGCCTTTTCCTTAGATTGAATGCGATATTACGTCCCCTGTAACCCAGGGTTTAAATCTCCCGCTCACTTCTATGGACTGGCCACCAGTCACCTTCCTGCCTCAGTCTCACCCCTCACTTCAGACTGGTCCTTTTCCCTCTGCACTCTCTGTCCGGATGCAAGATCTTGTCTGCAATGGTCGACCATCTCCCTGCCTCACAAAAGCTGCCTAATCTACTGAGTCCTTCCAGATTGATCATTTGTTCCAAGTTTCAGCATCTGCAGTCCTTTGTGTCTCACTTCTCTTCTCTTGTGATTTTGTAAAGATATGGATATTTGTTGCAAATCATGTAATATTTCCCAAAATGCTGGTATTCCCTTTCACTGTTATATACATCTCGACCGGAAACGTCACCCATTCCTTCTCTCCAGAGATGCTGCCTGTCCTGCTGAGTTACGCCAGCATTTTGTGTCTGTCTATGATATAAACCAGCATCTGCAGTTCCTTCGTGCACATTACATACTTTCACACAATTTCCGAGTCAAAACACCATGCCTTTAAGTTTGCGTAGGAAACTCAGCGGGACAGGCAGCATCTCTGGAGAAACAGAATAGGTGGCGTTTCAGGTCGAGACCCTTCTTCAGACTGAGAGTCAGAAAGGAGGGAAAGTAGAGGCATGAAAAGGTTTGGAACAAATCAGAGCAGGCACAAGGAAAGGTGGAGCCCACAATGGTCCATTGTTGGTTGTGGAAGAGATGATTATGAAGGGGTATGTCAGGATGACTGGGGTGGGCGAGGGGCAGAGGGAAGGGGAATGGAAGGGTTACTTGAAATTAGAGAAGGGTCTCGACCCGAAACGTCACCCATTCCTTCTCTCCTGAGATGCTGCCTGACCTGCCGAGTTACTCCAGCATTTTGTGAATAAATACCTTCGATTTGTACCAGCATCTGCAGTTATTTTCTTGCACTACTTGAAATTAGAGAGATCAATATTCATACCGCTGGGGTGCAAGCATCACAAGCTTAGCTGTACAACGAACGGGTGACGTTTTGGGTCGATACCTTTCTTCAGCCTTTAATTTCTATGGCTGTGCCTTTACTTTCCTTTCTTTTGGTTGTAAGTCCGTTGAGCGGGTTGTTGATGCCATTATTTGATGTCGTGTGAGGCTGCACAGACCGGATGTGCAATGACTGAGCTCATCTCAGCCAGACATGGTTATTTCCCTTGACCACAATAGTGTGCTGTCACAAGCTACACAGCTACCTGCCAGTCCCCCACACCGTGGAGCCTGTTTCAGACTTACCTGCAACCAAGTGCATCTTGATTTGGATGAGTCAGTCACGGAAATGGGCGTTCCCATTAATTTGTTGCACAACAGCCGACAGTCACGGTAGATTCCAAGTATCTCTGCAGTCTCGTGCTCTCTGCTGTAGGGTTATAGAGAGACACGGTCTGGAAAAAGCACCCTGGGCACACTGAGTCCACATTGACCATCAACCGCTCAGTTACACGGATCCCATTTTGTTCTCCCTACGTTCAGATCAACACAGCTCTGTTGCACATCGGACACCATCTGCACAGCCACTACCTGGGTCACTGGAGCTGTGAGGCAGCGACTCTTACTGACTGTGCCACAGTGCAGTCCACCACTGACCTCAGTACCACTGGGTTAGGGATGGAGAAAATCATCCATGCGTCACAATCCAGCCCAGATCCACAATAGACAATAGCGAAGACATTCGGCCCTTCGAGCCAGCACCACCATTCAATGTGATCATGGCTGATCATTCTCAATCAGTACCCCGTTCCTGCCTTCTCCCCATACCCCCTGACTCCACTACCCTTAAGAGCTCTATCTAGCTCTCTCTTGAATGCATTCAGAGAATTGGCCTCCACTGCCTTCTGAGGCAGAGAATTCCACAGATTCACAATTCTCTGACTGAAAAGGTTTTTCCTCATCTCAGTTCTAAATGGCCTACCCCTTATTCTTAGACTGTGGCCCCTGGTTCTGGACTCCCCCAACATCGGGAACATGTTTCCTGCCTCTAACGTGTCCAACCCCTTAATAATCTTATACGTTTCGATAAGATCACACCATCTGCACACCTCCAGATACCGGGACAGTTCCTTCGCAGCCGTTGTCAGGCAACTGAATCAGCCTACCACAACCAGAGAGCAGTGCTGAACTGCTATCTACCATCTTTGATGACCCTCGGACTATCCTTGACAGGTTTACCTTGCCCTAAAAGTTATTCCCTTGTCAGTTATCTATACACTGTAAATGGCTCGATTGTAATCATGTATTGTCTTTCCACTGACTGGATAGCACGCAGCAAAAGCTTTTCACTGTACCTCGGTACACGTGACAATAAATTAAACTGTAAACTGTGAGCCTGCCACTGACCTGCACACCAGTGCCACAGACAAAGTCCAGTATTAGCAATGGGATAGTGGTGAATCAGACAGTGCCCCAGCTTATGGAAGGACGGTTCGAAAGCTTGATAACAGAGGGGAAGAACCTGTTCTTGAGTCTGGTGGTGCACACTTTCAAGCTTCAGTATCTTCTGCCCGACAGGAGTGAGGAAAAGTAAAGAATGACCGGAGTAACTCAGCGGGTCAGGCAGTATCTCTGGAGAGAAGGAATGGGTGACGTTTCAGGTCGTGACCTTTCTTCAGACTGAAGAAGCGTCTCGACCCGAAATGTCACCCATTCCTTCTCTCCAGAGATGCTGCCTGTCCCGCTGAGTTACTCTAGCATTTTGTGTCTATCTTCGGTTTAAACCAGCATCTGCAGTTCCTTCCCACACATGAAGAATGATCGGGAGTGGGACAAGTCTTTGAGTGTTTCTGCTGCTTTCCTAAGGCAGTGTGAAGTGTAAATGGAGTCAAAGGTAGGGATTGTGGTCTGAGTGATGGTCCGGGCTACATCCACAACTCTCTGGAATTTCTTGCAGTCGTGGGCAGAAGTGTTCCCAACCCAAGCGGTGATGCTGCCCGACGGGATACTTTCTCTTGTGCGTTTGTGGAAGTTTATAAGAATCATTGGAGACATCCGAATTTCCTCAGCCTCTTGAGGAAGTAGAGGCGATGGTATGCCTTCTTATTTGTCACTTCAACGCGGTTGGTCCACGACAGAGTATCGGTAAAATTAACGCCAAGGAACATCAAGCACTGACCCATTTCTACTTTGGCACCATTGATGCTGATTGGGGCAGGTACTCCACTGCAGCTACTGAAGTTGATAACTAGATCCTTTGTCTTGCTGATATTTAGGGAGAGGATGTGGTTCTGACATCATGTTACCACATTCTCTACAATCCAGTGGCATGAATATTGATTTCTCTAACTTCAGATAACCCTTGCTTTCCCTCTCTCTCTCTCTCTCTCTGTCCCTCCCCGTCCTAGTTTTCTGACTAGTTTCACTGTCCTCCTGATTAATTTTTTTTTTAATGCCTCGTTGTCACCTTTCCTTCAGACAACAATGAACCAACCAATGCACATTTTCTTGACATTGTCTGCTTTGATCTGTCCTTTTCACACTTTAAATGTTCTTTGTGTCCTTCCATTACTCATTTCCCTCTCCCCTGACTCAGTCTGAAGAAGGGTCTCGACCTGAAACGTCACCCAATCCTTCTCTCCAGAGATGCTGCCTGTCCCGCTGAGTTACTGCAGCATTTTGTGCCTGTCTTCTCTGTCTCCTCCCTGTAATCCATCCCATCATTGTTAGTGACCTGGCCCACCACAGTGCCAACTTGTTCATGAAGGTGCAGCCAAATTTGGCTGCTAACCTGTGAGTATATAGGGAATTAGTAGGGACTGGGAATGCATCTTTTTGGGGCACCAGTGTTGAGAATGATTGTGGAGGACGTGTTTGTCACCTATTCCCACTGATTGTAGCCTGTGGTCAGATAGACAATAGACAATAGGTGCAGGAGGAGGACATTCGGCCCTTCGAGCCAGCACCGCCATTCAATGTGATCATGGCTGATCATTCTCAATCAGTACCCCGTTCCTGCCTTCTCCCCATACCCCCTGACTTCGCTATTCTTAAGAGCTCTATCTAGCTCTCTCTTGAATGCATTCAGAGAATTGGCCTCCACTGCCTTCTGAGGCAGAGAATTCCACAGATTCACAACTCTTTGACTGAAAAAGTGTTTCCTCATCTCAGTTCTAAATGGCCTACCCCTTATTCTTAAACTGTGGCCCCTTGTTCTGGACTCCCCCAATATTGGGAACATGTTTCCTGCCTCTAACGTGTCCAACCCATTAATAATCTTATATGTTTCGATAAGATTATTACTCGATCATCTAATGACAGAGTGGGGAGCTGATGCCTCGGGATGCCAGCATGTTCCGGAATGCCCTTTTGGCATCCTCAATACCTCTGGGAAGGCCTAGATAGATTTATTGTACCATTTGGCATCGTGTGATTTAAACATTGCAGGCTTGGGCATCACGGTGGCGCAGCAGTTGAGTTGCTGCCTTGCAGCGCTGGAGACCCGGGTTTGACCCCGACTACAGTGCTGTCTGCACAGAGTTTGCACGTTCTCCCCGTGACCCCGTGGGTTTTCACCGAGATCTTCAGTTTCCTCCCACACTCCAAAGACGTACAGTTTTGTAGGTTGACACAAAATGCCGGAGTAACTCAGCGGGACAGGCAGCATCTCGGGAGAGAAGGAATGGGTGACATTTCGGGTTGAGACCCTTCTTCAGACTGATGTCAGGGGAGTGGGTGGGACAGAGATAGAATGTAGACGCAGGCAGTCGGACTGGAGGGAGAACTGGGAAGGAGCAGTGGATGGAGAGAGAGGGAAAGCAAGGGCTATTTGAAGTTAGAGAAGTCAATGGTCAATGTAAGCTACCCAAGCGTAATATGTAGGTGCTGTTCCTCCAATTTGTGGAAAGGTCAGATTGGGAATGGGAGGGGGAGTTAAAGTGCTGAGCAATCGGGAGATCAGTTAGGTTAAGGTGGACTGAGCGGTGGTGTTCAGCGAAACGATCGCCAAGCCTGCGCTTGGTCTCACCGATGTACAGAAGTTGACCCCTGGAACAGCGGATACAGTAGATGAGGTTGGAGGAGGTGCAAGTGAACCTCTGCCTCACCTGGAAAGACTTGGATGGAGTCGAAGGGGGGAGGTAAAGGGACAGGTGTTGCATCTCTTGCGGTTGCAGGGGAAAGTACCTGGGGACGGGGTGGTTTGGGTGGGAAGGGACGAGTTGACCAGGGAGTTATGGAGGGAACAGTCTCTGCAGAAAGCAGAAAGTGGTGGAGATGGGAAGATGTAGCCAGTAGTGGGATCCCTTTGGAGGTGGCGAAGGTTTAGGAGGATTATATGCTGTATGCGACGGCTGATGGGGTGGAAGGTGAGGACGAGGGGGATTCTGTCCTTGTTATGAATGGGGGGAGGGGGGGCAAGAGTGGAGCCACGGGATATCGAGGAGGACCTAGTGAGAGCCTCATCTATAATGGAAGAGGGGAACCCCCGTTTCCTAAAGTATGAGGAAATCTACGATGACCTGGTATGGAAAACCTCATCCTGGGCGCAGATGCAGCATCGACGGAGGAATTGGGAGTAGGGGATAGAGTCTTTACAAGAAGCAGGTTGGGAAGAAGTGTAGTCTAGATAGCTACGGGAGTCAGTGGGTTTGTAGTAGATGTCGGTCAATAGTCTGTCTCCTGCGATGGAGGGTGAGGTCTAGAAACGGTAGAGGGATGTCAGAGATGGTCCAAGTGAATTTGAGTGCAGGATGGAAATTAGTCGTGAAGTTGATGAAGTCAGTGAGTTCTACATAGGTGCAGGAGGTAGCACCGATGCAGTTGTCAATGTAGCGGAGGTAGAGTTCGGGGATAGAGTCTATGTACGCCTGGAACAGGGATTGTTTAATCGTACCCTACAAAGAGGCAGGCATAGCTGGGGCCCTTGCGAGTGCCCATAGCTATACCTTGGATTTGGAGGAATTGGGAGGAATCGAAGAATTTGTTAAGGGTAAGAACCAGCTCCGCTAGGCGGAGGAGAGTATTAGTAGACGGAAATTGGCTGGTTCTGCTGTTGAGGAAGAAGCGGAGGGCTTTAAGACCTACCTGGTGGGGGATGGAGGTGTAGAGTAACTGGACATCCATAGTAAAGATGAGGGAGTGGGGGCCTGGAAAACGGAAGTCATTGAAGAGACGAAGAGCGTGTGAGGTGTCTTGGACATTGGTAGGGAGGGATTGGACTAGTGGGGATAGAATGGAGTCGAGGTAGGTGGAATTTAATTCGGTGGGACATGAACAAGCAGAAACAATGGGTCTGCCAGGACAGTTCTGTTTGTGGATTTTGGGGAGAAAATAAAATCGGACTATGAGGGGCTGGGGAACGATAAGGTTGGAGGCTTTAGAGGGCAGAGAGCCGGAAGTAATGAAATCAGAAATCTGTCCTGGGCATTCTCCATTGTCAGAGTGAGGCCCAGCTCAAATTGGAGGAACAGCACCGATATTTCGCTTGGGCAGCTCACACCCCAGCGGTATGAACATTGACTTCTCTAACTTCAAATAGCCCTTGCTTTCCCTCTCTCTCCATCCCCTCCCCCTTCCCAGTTCTCCCACCAGTCTTACTGTCTCCGACTACATTCTATCTGTGTCCTGCCCACTCCCCTGTCATCAGTCTGAAGAAGGGCCTTGACCCGAAACGTCACCCATTCCTCCGCAGAGATGCTGCCTGTCCCGCTGAGTTACTCTAGCATTTTGTGTCTACCTTCGATTTCAACCAGAATCTGCAGTTCTTTCCTGCACAGGATTGTAGGTTAATTGGCTTGGGTTTGTATACCCAAAGGTAGATAGATTCTTGATTAGTACGTGTGTCAGAGGTTATGGGGCAAAGGCAGGAGAATGGGGTTAGGAGGGAGAGATAGATCAGCCATGATTGAATGGCAGAGGAGACTTGATGGGCCGAATGGCCTAAGTGTACTCATATCAGGCATAACCGTATGACCTATACTTGGTGTAAGTGTAAATTGTCCCTAGTGTGTGTAGGATGTTGCTAATGTGCGGGGATCGCTGGTCGGTGCAAGACCCGGTGGACCAGTGGGCCTGTTTCCGCGCTGTATCTCTAAACTAAATCCGGACTTCAGGATTCATCCAAGGTTTCTGGTTGGGGAACACATGTATCATCTGCTTGGCAGCAGATGCCTCTACACACTTGCTGATGGAAAATAACCAGTGTGTATTATGTGCAGCAGAACCTCTGGTGTGGGGAAGCATTGTGCTCAAATTATATACAAGGATCCAATTCCAAGGTCAGATCACCTAATGGCACTTTGCAGACACTGAAGCATGTTTGCAATGGAGTTTACTTTGTAGTGTGAAAACTACCACTGTCAACGAGTGCACAGCACGTTCCATTAACAACGAAGAAGGGTCACGACCTGAAACATCGCCTATCCTTTTTCTCCAGAGGTGCAGCCTGACCCGCTGAGTTACTCCAGCACTTTATGTCTATCTTTGGTGTAAACCAGCATCTGCAGTTCTTTGTGTCTCCACCACCTGTGGTTTAATCAATGCCAGTTGCCAGTTAAATGGTAAATATCAACGAGGGTGCCTTTAGAATTATGTGTGGGGTCATCTTTGCTCTGTAAGAGGGCTTCAGTTTAACATTTCATGCAAATGAAAGCACCTCGGACACTACTCCCTCAGTACGCACTTACCAGTGTCAGCTTTGATTAGTTTAGTTTAGGGATACAGCATGAAAACAGGCCCTTCGGCCCACCGAGTCCACGCCGGCCATCAGTCACCTAGTCACACTAGCTCTACGTTATCCCACTTTCGCATCCACTCCCCACACATTAGAGGCAATTTACAGAGGGCCCATTAACCCACAACCCTGCACGAATGTGGGAGGAAACCCACACGGTAACGGGGAGAACGTGCACATTCCACGCAGACAGCACCCGAGGTGAAGATCGAACCCAGGTCTCCGGCACTGTGAGGCAGCAGCTGTGCCATTTTGTCTCTGGAGTTGGGTTAGAACCCATGACCTTAACTCAGAAGCTAGAACTGTACAACTGAACCGCAACTCACTGTCAGAACCAAGAAATCAGGAAACAATGGGCAGGTCTTTCTAAATAAAGATGGCTCCTTTGGTAATTTACTGCACTGCAGAAACTGATCTCTGGTTTTGAACTCTTGTGTGTTAGCTTAATAATGAATGTACATAGCAGGTAAATAGTATAAGAAGTGTAAGAAAATAACTGCAGATGCTGGTACAAATCAAAGGTATTTATTCACAAAATGCTGGAGTAACTCAGCAGGTCAGGCAGCATCTCAGGAGAGAAGGAATGGGTGACGTGACGAAGGGTCAAGACCCTTCTTCAGACTGATGTCAGGGGGGCGGGACAAAGGAAGGATATAGGTGGAGACAGGAAGATAGAGGGAGATCTGGGAAGGGGGAGGGGAAGAGAGGGACAGAGGAGCTATCTAAAGTTGGAGAAGTCAATGTTCATACCACTGGGCTGCAAGCTGCCCAGGCGAAATATGAGGTGCTGTTCCTCCAATTTCCGGTGGGCCTCACTATGGCACTGGAGGAGGCCCATGACAGAAAGGTCAGACTGGGAGTGGGAGGGGGAGTTGAAGTGCTCAGCCACCGGGAGATCAGGTTGGTTCAGGCGGACTGAGCGAAGGTGTTGAGCGAAGCGATCGCTGAGCCTGCGTTTGCAGCAACTCTACTGTTGCACCACCGGGCCACCATGTATTTAATAACTGTAATTTAATCGTTTTTTTATATGCAGACCACAAAATGTTTTAAGTCTTTGTCCAAGAGCAATGCCATGGGAAGTGAATTGTAATTGAAGTAATCTTACACCACAGAGCTATTGGGATAAGATCCCACGCATAGCACATATTGTACTATAAACTACTAAAGAATGCAAGCTCTACTCTGAGCCGTACCAAGATATTATTTGACTCCGAACGATAGAAAACTCTGCTGACACACTGAAGTATAGGAAAAGTGAAAGGCTAAGTGAAGAAAATATGCAATAAAGCTGATGCTACTGAGAATACACAACTTGGGATCTAATCATCTAAGGATCGTATTTGGTAAAGAGTAGGTCCCTGAAGTCTAGTTATAGAATAATTTCACCAATAGATGTGATGGTTCTGGGGAGAAGGCAGGGGAATGGGGTTAGGGGGGGGGGGGGGGGGGGGGGAGAGATGGATGAGCCATGATTGAATGGCAGAGTAGACTGGATGGGCCGAATGGCCTAATTCTGCTCCTATCACTTGTGACCTTGTGATGTGGGTTGCTGTTGAGTTCACAGATTCACAGTAATGCTCACAGTTGAATCTGGCGCAGGAGAAACTTGCGTTCATCCTTCACAGTATCACCACTACGACTACAGGTGCTGTCCGTACGGAGTTTGTACGTTCTCCCCGTGACGTCTGGGCCATAACATCCACACTATTGAACAAGGACTAAGCGAAGAGTTCCCGCTCTTTAAATATACGCACGAGCACTGTTTAAATGTGATGAGAGTTTCTGCCTCCATCCTATTCTATCCATGCACCTGTCCAAATCTGCATTGGCTGAGATCTGCCGATGAGGTTGAAGATTTCCCTGAATACTCTGGTCAGGTGAGCGAAAGGTCTTTAGTCTTTAGTATTTGGCCACGATGCAGCTGGTGGGAATGGCAAATGATGATGTGCTGGGTGCAGAGGTGAAGATGAGGGAACTCTGTTGTGCCTGAGCATAAGGGTAGGGGTGAGAGCAGACGACTGGGAAATGGAGGAGACGTAAGTATAGGCTCCACCAACTGGTGGAGGGGAAGCCCTGAGAAGGAGGACATTCTAGGAGTCCTGCAATGGAAGGTCTCATCTTGAGAATGGACACGGTAGAGACGTAGATATCGAGAGAAAGGGATGCTTACTTACTGAGAAAGGGGTCTTCACTCGCTGGAGTTTAGAAGAATGAGGGGGGACCTCATTGAAACATAAAGAATGGTGAAAGGCTTGGATAATAATAATAATAATAATAATAATATTCATTTATTGTCATTGCAACGAGTACAACGAAATTAAAAAATAGCCAATCCTGACGGTGCGTACAAACATATATGCAATAAATGCAAAAACAAATAAATACATAAATACAATTAAATACAATTATATTAAGTACAAGATTTTTTAACGGTGTTGCCTAGTGCAAAGGTAGTGTTCAGTTCTCGTATGGCCCTGGGGTAAAAACTGTTCTTAAGTCTGTTTGTTCGGGATTTGATCGACCTGAAACGTCGACCAGAGGGCAGATGAACAAACAGACGGTGGCCGGGGTGGGATGGATCTTTTATTATTTTGCCTGCTCTACTGAGGCAGCGTAGGCTGAACAGGTGCTCCAGGGAGGGCAGTGAGCAGCCGATGATCTTCTGGGCCGTCGTGATGACCCTCTGAAGGGCCTTCCTGTCCTTTTCTGAGCAGCTGGCATACCATGTGGTTATACAGTATGCCAGCACACTCTCGATGGAGCAGCGATAGAAGGACAACATGAGCTTCTCCTGCAGGTTGGTTTTCCTGAGGATCCTCAGGAAGTGGAGTCTCTGCTGTGCCTTCTTTACTGTGGTGATGGTGTTGGTAGACCAGGTAAGATCCTCTGCGATGTGCGTACCCAGGAACCTGAAAGCTGGTATCCTTTCCACACGGACCCCATTGATGTAGAGTGGGTCGTAATCTGCACTGGTTTTTCTAAAGTCAATTATAAGTTCCTTTGTTTTGGAGGAGTTCAGGACCAGATTGTTCACTGAACACCATGCTGCCAGCCTTTGGATTTCATCCCTATAGGCTGTCTCATCTCCTCCTGAGATGAGTCCAACCACAGTCGTGTCATCCGCGAACTTGATGATGGTGTTGGTGGGATGGGTGGGGGCGCAGTCGTGAGTGTAGAGGGAGTAAAGGATGGGGCTCAACACACAGCCCTGTGGTGAGCCGGTGCTCAGTGTAATGGTGGAGGAGAGGTGAGGGCCTATTTTGACGGTCTGGGGGCGGTTGGTCAGGAAGTCCTTGATCCATTGGCAGATGGTTTGGGAAAATCCAAGGTCAGAAACTTTGGTGACCAGTCTGCTCGGGATGACCGTGTTAAAGGCAGAGCTGAAGTCGAGGAAGAGCATCCTCACATAGCTCCCCTGGTGTTCAAGGTGGGTCAGTGCAGTGTGAAGAGCAGTGTCGATGGCATCCCCTGTAGACCTATTTGCTCTGTAGGCAAACTGGTGTGGGTCGAAGGTGGGTGGGAGGCTGGCTTTGATGTGCTGCAGGACCAGTCTCTCGAAGCACTTTGTGATGACCGGTGTGAGTGCTACCGGACGGTAGTCGTTAAGACCGCTGATGACAGACTTTTTCGGCAGTGGGATGATTGTGGCGGACTTCAGGCAGGGAGGGATGGTGGATTTTAAAAGGGACAGGTTGAAGATTTTTGTGAAGACCTCAGATAATTGGTCTGCACATTCCCTCAGCACTCTGCCCGTCACACCATCGGGGCCTGCAGCTTTCCTGGGATTCACTGCTCTGAGCACGCGCTTAACATCATACTCCTGCACAGTGAAGGTGTTGCTGTCAGGTGCTGGAGAGGGTGTTATGTCTGCCACTGTAGCTTTCACCTCGAAACGAGCAAAGAAACAGTTAAGTGGATGTGGAGAGGATGTTTCCACTAGTGGGAGAGTCTAGGACTAGAGGTCATAGCCTCAGAATTAAAGGATGTTCCTTTAGGAAGGAGATGAGGAGACATTTCTTTAGTCAGAGGGTGGTGAATCTGTGGAATTCTTTGCCACAGAAGGCTGTAGAGGCCACGTCAGTGGATATTTTTAAGGCAGAGATTGGCAGATTCTTGATTAGTGCAGGTGTCAGGGGTTATGGGGAGAAGGCAGGAGAATGGGGTTAGGAGCGAGAGATAGATCAGCCATGATTGAACAGCGGAGTGGACTTGATGGGCCGAATGGCCTAATTGTACTCCTTTCACGTATGACCTTGTGAACTTACAGCGTGGAAGGAGATGTAGTTGAAGTAGTTAAGGGAGTAGTCTGAAGAAGAGTTGTGACCTGAAACATCACCCATCCTTTTTCTGCAGAAATGCTGCCTGACCCGCTGAGTTACTCCAGCCCTTTATGTCTACCTTCCAGTTCTATTACAGTGCAATCGAGCCATTTACAGTGTACAGATACATGATAAGGGAATAATGTTTAGTGCAAGATAAAGCCAGCAAAGTCCGATCAAGGATAATCTGAGGGTCACCAATGAGGTAGATAGTAGTTCGGCATTGCTCTCTGGTTGTGCAAGGATGATTCAGTTGCCTGATAACAGCTGGAAGATGGCCATAACTCTAATGATCTTGCTGTCGAGTTGCCTGTCCACTCACTTCATCTAAGATGAGTAACACTGGAATTTATTTTGGAATCCCATCTCCTTTTGATCAGGGAAGCAGGATGTAGAATCATAGAACTCATGGATAAATTGGGGCACAGAGTGGGTGGGTAACGGTGAGAAAGCAGGAGAATGGGGTTGAGAGGGAAAGATGGTCCAGCCATGATTGAATGGCGGAGTAGATTTGATGGGCCGAATGGCCGAATTCTGCTCCTATCACTTATAAACATATGATGGCCCGCTGGTGGAGCTGCTGCCTCTCGCCTCGCCATCAGGGTTCAATTCTGGTTTTGGGTGTTGTCTGTTAGCAATTTCCATGTTCTCCCTGTGACCATGTGGCTTTTCCCCCTGAGTGCCAAAGGTTAATTGGCCATGGTGAATTCTCCACCTGTGCAGGTGATTCATACAATTTGGGGATAGTTGATGGGAACGTGTGAGGTTTAAAATGAGATTAGGATCGGGTTAGTGTAAATGGGTGCTGTGCTTGATGGTCAGTGCACAGATTTGGTGGGCTGCAGGGCCTGTTTCCATGCCTTGTGACTATCCTCCATGAACTAATGAGCATGCTGGTCAATAAAAGGGCTGCTTGGCCTAACACTGCAGGCTTAATAGGCCCACAGGCGGTAGAGTTGCTGCCACACAACGCCTGAGACCCGGGCTCGATCCTGACCACGGGCGCTGTCTGCACGTTCTCCCCGTGACCTGCGTGGGTTTTCTCCGAGATCTTCGGTCTCCTCCCGCACTCCAAAGACGTACAGGTTTGTAGGTTAATTGGCTTGGCGTAAATGTAAATTGTCCCCCCAGCGTGTGTAGGATAGTGTTAGTGTTCCGGTGATCGCTGGTCGGTGTGGACTCAGTGGGCCGAAGGGCCCGTTTCCGCGCCGTATCTCTGAACTAAACTGAAAGTCACCACGAGCTCTGTTTTAAATGTGATGAGAGTTCTGCCTCCATCCTATTCTACCCATGCACCTGTCCAAATCTGCATTGGCTGCGATTTTGTCGCTGAGGTTGAAGATTTCCCTGAATA